>NC_080177.1:1030897-1123397 GCF_950295315.1 Erinaceus europaeus | reverse complement strand
CAGGACCGCATGCCTGGAACCAGGGTCCGTCCCCACGCTCCGGACGTACTACCGCAGTTCCCTCTCTCAGAAGCATTTAAAAAACCAGGTAAAATAGCAATCAGGAACGTTTCCAGAGGGCTCGGTGGCAGCTCACCAGAAGAGCGCACACCCTCCCACGCACAAGGGCCTGGTGCCCACCTGCTGAAGGAAAGCTCGAGAGGTAAGCAGTGTTGGAAGTGTCCCCTCTCTCTCTCCCTCTGTCTGCCTTTCACCCTTTATCAAAGATGACCACCAAAGAACTGTGGGGTCATGCAGGCTTGGAAGGAAGAAAAGGAGGGAACCACGCAAATCTAATGATCCTACACCCAGAGTGTCTTAGGGATAAAGCAGAAGCAAGAAAAAGTACCATTAGTGAAGAAAAAGGTCTGAGCCAAGGGCCTCACGCCTGTACTGCCCTCCAGTCTCCCGTGTGTGCAGACCCCCAGACCCCCTGCTCCTGCATCTGTGAGCTGCGAATCTACTTCTCCCCAGCAGGAGATAAGGGCCAGAGGGAAGGAAAAAGGATCCATCCCGCTCTGAGTCTCCTGAACACAAGCACACAATTCTGGAAGCAGGCTGTGCTGCACACCTTACTCCCCCCTTGTCAGGCAGTGCCAGTTTCTACTTGCCTTATCGCCTTCCTAGTTCATCCCTGCATGGCCTCCCTGTGTCATTCCGACACGTCCTCGTGTGTCATGCCTACATGTCCTCCCTGTGTCATCCCTACACGTCCTCGTGTGTCATTCCTACATGTCCTCCCTGTGTCATGCCTACATGTCCTCGTGTGTCATTCCTACATGGCCTCCCTGTGTCATTCCTACATGTCCTCATGTGTCATTCCTTCATGTCCTCCCTGTGTCATGCCTACACGTCCTCGTGTGTCATTCCTACATGTCCTCCCTGTGTCATGCCTACATGTCCTCGTGTGTCATTCCTTCATGGCCTCCCTGTGTCATTCCTACATGTCCTCGTGTGTCATTCCTTCATGGCCTCCCTGTGTCATGCCTACACGTCCTCGTGTGTCATTCCTACATGGCCTCCCTGTGTCATTCCTACATGTCCTCGTGTGTCATTCCTTCATGGCCTCCCTGTGTCATGCCTACACGTCCTCGTGTGTCATTCCTACATGGCCTCCCTGTGTCATTCCTACACGTCCTCGTGTGTCATTCCTTCATGGCCTCCCTGTGTCATTCCTACATGTCCTCGTGTGTCATTCCTACATGGCCTCCCTGTGTCATGCCTACATGTCCTCGTGTGTCATTCCTACATGGCCTCCCTGTGTCATGCCTACATGTCCTTGTGTGTCATTCCTTCATGTCCTCCCTGTGTCATGCCTACATGTCCTCGTGTGTCACTCCTTCATGTCCTCCCTGTGTCATGCCTACATGTCCTCGTGTGTCATTCCTACATGGCCTCCCTGTGTCATTCCTACATGTCCTCATGTGTCATTCCTTCATGTCCTCCCTGTGTCATGCCTACACGTCGTGTGTCATTCCTACATGGCCTCCCTGTGTCATGCCTACATGTCCTCGTGTGTCATTCCTACATGGCCTCCCTGTGTCATTCCTACATGTCCTCGTGTGTCATTCCTACATGTCCTCCCTGTGTCATGCCTACATGTCCTCGTGTGTCATTCCTTCATGTCCTCCCTGTGTCATGCCTACATGTCCTCGTGTGTCACTCCTTCATGTCCTCCCTGTGTCATGCCTACATGTCCTCGTGTGTCATTCCTACATGGCCTCCCTGTGTCATTCCTACATGTCCTCATGTGTCATTCCTTCATGTCCTCCCTGTGTCATGCCTACACGTCCTCGTGTGTCATTCCTACATGGCCTCCCTGTGTCATGCCTACATGTCCTCGTATGTCATTCCTACATGGCCTCCCTGTGTCATTCCTACATGTCCTCGTGTGTCATTCCTTCATGGCCTCCATGTGTCATGCCTACACGTCCTCGTGTGTCATTCCTACATGTCTTCCCTGTGTCATGCCTACATGTCCTCGTGTGTCATTCCTACATGGCCTCCCTGTGTCATGCCTACATGTCCTCGTGTGTCATTCCTTCATGGCCTCCCTGTGTCATGCCTACACGTCCTCGTGTGTCATTCCTACATGTCTTCCCTGTGTCATGCCTACACGTCCTCGTGTGTCATTCCTACATGGCCTCCCTGTGTCATGCCTACATGTCCTCGTGTGTCATTCCTTCATGGCCTCCCTGTGTCATTCCTACATGTCCTCGTGTGTCATTCCTACATGGCCTCCCTGTGTCATGCCTACATGTCCTCGTGTGTCATTCCTACATGGCCTCCCTGTGTCATTCCTACATGTCCTCGTGTGTCATTCCTACATGTCCTCCCTGTGTCATGCCTACATGTCCTCGTGTGTCATTCCTACATGGCCTCCCTGTGTCATGCCTACACGTCCTCGTGTGTCATTCCTACATGTCCTCCCTGTGTCATGCCTACATGTCCTCGTGTGTCATTCCTACATGGCCTCCCTGTGTCATTCCTACATGTCCTCGTGTGTCATTCCTTCATGGCCTCCCTGTGTCATGCCTACATGTCCTCGTGTGTCATTCCTACATGGCCTCCCTGTGTCATGCCTACATGTCCTCGTGTGTCATTCCTACATGGCCTCCCTGTGTCATTCCTGCATGTCCTCGTGTGTCATTCCTTCATGTCCTCCCTGTGTCATGCCTACATGGCCTCGTGTGTCATTCCTACATGTCGTGTGTCATTCCTACATGGCCTCCCTGTGTCATGCCTACATGTCCTCATGTGTCATTCCTTCATGTCCTCCCTGTGTCATGCCTACACGTCCTCGTGTGTCATTCCTACATGTCCTCCCTGTGTCATGCCTACATGTCCTCGTGTGTCATTCCTTCATGGCCTCCCTGTGTCATTCCTACATGTCCTCGTGTGTCATTCCTTCATGGCCTCCCTGTGTCATGCCTACACGTCCTCGTGTGTCATTCCTACATGTCCTCCCTGTGTCATGCCTGCATGTCCTCGTGTGTCATTCCTACATGGCCTCCCTGTGTCATGCCTGCATGTCCTCGTGTGTCATTCCTACATGGCCTCCCTGTGTCATTCCTACACGTCCTCGTGTGTCATTCCTTCATGGCCTCCCTGTGTCATGCCTACACATCCTCGTGTGTCATTCCTACATGGCCTCCCTGTGTCATTCCTACATGTCCTCGTGTGTCATTCCTACATGGCCTCCCTGTGTCATTCCTACATGTCCTCGTGTGTCATTCCTTCATGGCCTCCCTGTGTCATTCCTACATGTCCTCGTGTGTCATTCCTACATGTCCTCCCTGTGTCATGCCTACATGTCCTCGTGTGTCATTCCTTCATGTCCTCCCTGTGTCATGCCTACATGTCCTCGTGTGTCACTCCTTCATGTCCTCCCTGTGTCATGCCTACATGTCCTCGTGTGTCATTCCTACATGGCCTCCCTGTGTCATTCCTACATGTCCTCGTGTGTCATTCCTTCATGTCCTCCCTGTGTCATGCCTACACGTCCTCGTGTGTCATTCCTACATGTCCTCCCTGTGTCATGCCTACATGTCCTCGTGTGTCATTCCTACATGGCCTCCCTGTGTCATTCCTACATGTCCTCGTGTGT
Source organism: Erinaceus europaeus (assembly GCF_950295315.1). NCBI lineage: Eukaryota > Metazoa > Chordata > Mammalia > Eulipotyphla > Erinaceidae > Erinaceus > Erinaceus europaeus. The sequence continues at coordinate 1,119,751 of NC_080177.1, read as the reverse complement.
CATTCCTACATGTCCTCCCTGTGTCATCCCTACACGTCCTCGTGTGTCATTCCTACATGTCCTCCCTGTGTCATGCCTACATGTCCTCGTGTGTCATTCCTACATGGCCTCCCTGTGTCATTCCTACATGTCCTCATGTGTCATTCCTTCATGTCCTCCCTGTGTCATGCCTACACGTCCTCGTGTGTCATTCCTACATGTCCTCCCTGTGTCATGCCTACATGTCCTCGTGTGTCATTCCTTCATGGCCTCCCTGTGTCATTCCTACATGTCCTCGTGTGTCATTCCTTCATGGCCTCCCTGTGTCATGCCTACACGTCCTCGTGTGTCATTCCTACATGTCCTCCCTGTGTCATGCCTGCATGTCCTCGTGTGTCATTCCTACATGGCCTCCCTGTGTCATTCCTACATGTCCTCGTGTGTCATTCCTTCATGGCCTCCCTGTGTCATGCCTACACGTCCTCGTGTGTCATTCCTACATGGCCTCCCTGAGTCATTCCTACATGTCCTCGTGTGTCATTCCTTCATGGCCTCCCTGTGTCATTCCTACATGTCCTCGTGTGTCATTCCTACATGTCCTCCCTGTGTCATGCCTACATGTCCTCGTGTGTCATTCCTTCATGTCCTCCCTGTGTCATGCCTACATGTCCTCGTGTGTCACTCCTTCATGTCCTCCCTGTGTTATGCCTACATGTCCTCGTGTGTCATTCCTACATGGCCTCCCTGTGTCATTCCTACATGTCCTCATGTGTCATTCCTTCATGTCCTCCCTGTGTCATGCCTACACGTCCTCGTGTGTCATTCCTACATGGCCTCCCTGTGTCATGCCTACATGTCCTCGTGTGTCATTCCTACATGGCCTCCCTGTGTCATTCCTACATGTCCTCGTGTGTCATTCCTACATGTCCTCCCTGTGTCATGCCTACATGTCCTCGTGTGTCATTCCTACATGGCCTCCCTGTGTCATGCCTACATGTCCTCGTGTGTCATTCCTTCATGTCCTCCCTGTGTCATGCCTACATGTCCTCGTGTGTCACTCCTTCATGTCCTCCCTGTGTCATGCCTACATGTCCTCGTGTGTCATTCCTACATGGCCTCCCTGTGTCATTCCTACATGTCCTCATGTGTCATTCCTTCATGTCCTCCCTGTGTCATGCCTACACGTCCTCGTGTGTCATTCCTACATGGCCTCCCTGTGTCATGCCTACATGTCCTCGTATGTCATTCCTACATGGCCTCCCTGTGTCATTCCTACATGTCCTCGTGTGTCATTCCTTCATGGCCTCCCTGTGTCATGCCTACACGTCCTCGTGTGTCATTCCTACATGTCTTCCCTGTGTCATGCCTACATGTCCTCGTGTGTCATTCCTACATGGCCTCCCTGTGTCATGCCTACATGTCCTCGTGTGTCATTCCTTCATGGCCTCCCTGTGTCATGCCTACACGTCCTCGTGTGTCATTCCTACATGTCTTCCCTGTGTCATGCCTACACGTCCTCGTGTGTCATTCCTACATGGCCTCCCTGTGTCATGCCTACATGTCCTCGTGTGTCATTCCTACATGGCCTCCCTGTGTCATGCCTACATGTCCTCGTGTGTCATTCCTACATGGCCTCCCTGTGTCATTCCTACATGTCCTCATGTGTCATTCCTACATGTCCTCCCTGTGTCATGCCTACATGTCCTCGTGTGTCATTCCTACATGTCCTCCCTGTGTCATGCCTACACGTCCTCGTGTGTCATTCCTACATGTCCTCCCTGTGTCATGCCTACATGTCCTCGTGTGTCATTCCTTCATGGCCTCCCTGTGTCATTCCTACATGTCCTCGTGTGTCATTCCTTCATGGCCTCCCTGTGTCATTCCTACATGTCCTCGTGTGTCATTCCTTCATGGCCTCCCTGTGTCATGCCTGCATGTCCTCGTGTGTCATTCCTACATGGCCTCCCTGTGTCATTCCTACATGTCCTCGTGTGTCATTCCTTCATGGCCTCCCTGTGTCATGCCTACACGTCCTCGTGTGTCATTCCTACATGGCCTCCCTGTGTCATTCCTACATGTCCTCGTGTGTCATTCCTTCATGGCATCCCTGTGTCATTCCTACATGTCCTCGTGTGTCATTCCTACATGTCCTCCCTGTGTCATGCCTACATGTCCTCGTGTGTCATTCCTTCATGTCCTCCCTGTGTCATGCCTACATGTCCTCGTGTGTCACTCCTTCATGTCCTCCCTGTGTTATGCCTACATGTCCTCGTGTGTCATTCCTACATGGCCTCCCTGTGTCATTCCTACATGTCCTCATGTGTCATTCCTTCATGTCCTCCCTGTGTCATGCCTACACGTCCTCGTGTGTCATTCCTACATGGCCTCCCTGTGTCATGCCTACATGTCCTCGTGTGTCATTCCTACATGGCCTCCCTGTGTCATTCCTACATGTCCTCGTGTGTCATTCCTACATGTCCTCCCTGTGTCATGCCTACATGTCCTCGTGTGTCATTCCTACATGGCCTCCCTGTGTCATGCCTACATGTCCTCCCTGTGTCATGCCTACATGTCCTCGTGTGTCACTCCTTCATGTCCTCCCTGTGTCATGCCTACATGTCCTCGTGTGTCATTCCTACATGGCCTCCCTGTGTCATTCCTACATGTCCTCATGTGTCATTCCTTCATGTCCTCCCTGTGTCATGCCTACACGTCCTCGTGTGTCATTCCTACATGGCCTCCCTGTGTCATGCCTACATGTCCTCGTATGTCATTCCTACATGGCCTCCCTGTGTCATTCCTACATGTCCTCGTGTGTCATTCCTTCATGGCCTCCCTGTGTCATGCCTACACGTCCTCGTGTGTCATTCCTACATGTCTTCCCTGTGTCATGCCTACATGTCCTCGTGTGTCATTCCTACATGGCCTCCCTGTGTCATGCCTACATGTCCTCGTGTGTCATTCCTTCATGGCCTCCCTGTGTCATGCCTACACGTCCTCGTGTGTCATTCCTACATGTCTTCCCTGTGTCATGCCTACACGTCCTCGTGTGTCATTCCTACATGGCCTCCCTGTGTCATGCCTACATGTCCTCGTGTGTCATTCCTACATGGCCTCCCTGTGTCATGCCTACATGTCCTCGTGTGTCATTCCTACATGGCCTCCCTGTGTCATTCCTACATGTCCTCGTGTGTCATTCCTACATGTCCTCCCTGTGTCATGCCTACATGTCCTCGTGTGTCATTCCTACATGTCCTCCCTGTGTCATGCCTACACGTCCTCGTGTGTCATTCCTACATGTCCTCCCTGTGTCATGCCTACATGTCCTCGTGTGTCATTCCTTCATGGCCTCCCTGTGTCATTCCTACATGTCCTCGTGTGTCATTCCTTCATGGCCTCCCTGTGTCATTCCTACATGTCCTCATGTGTCATTCCTTCATGGCCTCCCTGTGTCATGCCTACATGTCCTCGTGTGTCATTCCTACATGGCCTCCCTGTGTCATGCCTACATGTCCTCGTGTGTCATTCCTACATGGCCTCCCTGTGTCATTCCTGCATGTCCTCGTGTGTCATTCCTTCATGTCCTCCCTGTGTCATGCCTACATGGCCTCGTGTATCATTCCTACATGTCGTGTGTCATTCCTACATGGCCTCCCTGTGTCATTCCTACATGTCCTCGTGTGTCATTCCTACATGGCCTCCCTGTGTCATTCCTACATGTCCTCGTGTGTCATTCCTACATGGCCTCATGTGGCTTCCTGGGTTCAGACCAGGAAACAGAGACTATCCGAGTGAGCTCTTCTGCCTGCACACACTGATGCTTCTTTTAAAAATCACACTGTTCGGGGGTCGGGCAGTAGCGCAGCGGGTTAAGCGCAGGTGGCACAAAGCACAAGGACCGGCATAAAGACCCCGGTTCGAGCCCCCGGCTCCCCACCTGCAGGGGAGTCGCTTCACAGGTGGTAAAGCAGGTCTGCAGGTGTCTTTCTCTCCCCCTGTCTTCCCCTCCTCTCTCCATTTCTCTCTGTCCTATCCAACAACAACGGCATCAATAACAACGATAATAATAGCCACAACAATAGTAAAACAACCAGGGTAACAAAAGGGAAAAATGGCCTCCAGGAGTAGTGGATTCGTGGTGCAGGCACTTAGCCCCAGCAATAACCCTGGAGGCAAAAAAATTTTTTAAATTAGAAAATTAAAATCATACTGTTCGGGGGCCAGGTGGTAACGCAGTGGGTTAAGTGCACGCGGCGCAAAGCACAAGGATCGCAGTTCGAGCCCCCTGGCTCTCCACCTGCCAAGGGGTCACTTCACAGGCGGTGAAGCAGGTCTGCAGGTATCTGTCTTTCTCTCCCTTCTCTGTCTTCCCCTCCTCTCTCCATTTCTCTCTGTCCCATACAACAACAAAGGCAACAAAATGGGGAAAATGGCCTCCAGGAGCAGTGGATTCGAAGTGCAGGCACTGAGCCCAGTAATAACCCTGGAGGCAAAAAAAAAAAAATAAAATACTGTTCTTTGCATCTAAGATTTCTGGCATTTTTATTTCTACCTGCTGAAATTTCATGACTTTTTAAGAGATATTTCTCTCACGCATGTCCTTGAAAAATCTCACGTATATAATTTGTTATTGTCCAGGTATTTTTTGCATTTTTAATTGGGGGGCTTAACGGCTTTCAGTGGATACCACAGTTTGTACAAGTGCATGATTTCTCGCTTCTCTGCAAAATGCTGTCACCCCAGCCTACGTCCTCCTCCACCACCCAGCACCAGGACCTGACAGCCCCCGGCCCCTAGCCACCTTCCGTTTTGTTGTGTGTGTGTGTGTGTGTGTGTGTGTGTGTGTGTGTTTTGCCACCAGAGTTTTCACTGAGACTCAGTGCTGGCCCTGCAAATCCACAGCGCCCAGTGGCCTTTTTGTTGTTCGTTTTTTCGTTTTTCTTTCCTTTCTTCTCTCTCTCTCTTTTATTAGACAAGACAGAAAGAAATCGAGAGGAAAGGGACAAAAACAGGCCTTGGCAGCCCTGCTTCACTGTTGAAGCTTCCCCACCGCAGGCTTGAACCTGGGTCCTTGCTCATGTAGTGAATGCACTCAGCCAGGTGCACCACCCTCTCACCCCCCAGCACACGCCCCCAGACTAACATTTCAGTGTCTCCCAACGTAAACTGCCTTTCTGATTGCTTCATTTTGCATCTTTCTGAGAATCAGTTGGCTTCACTTCAGTGTTAAAGGTACACTTTTTGATGAAAGGAGTTTTTGTTTTCCAAGCAAACATTTACTGAAAACCTATTTTACGCCTCCCCCCCAAAAAAAAAAAAACGTTGAACCGCACATCTAGACATGTTGAGGTTGTGCTGCCCTGGGCTGCATCAGCCCCCAGGACATTTCTTACACAACATCAGGCCAGGAGGCCCAGCCTGTAGTAACCATGAGGACCGGCTCTGAGCCCGCAGCTCCCGGCCGCTCCCTGGACGCCCCCGATGGCGCGTCAGGTCATAACCAGGGGAGCGGGGGTGGCTAGGGCAAGGCCGCTCCTTAGGGACCAGCAGGCCGGCCACTGCTCTCTCCAGCGGTCACCCGGGTATGGCCAGAGGCGGCGCTCTGGTGCGGCAGCCTGGAACTCCGCGCAGGACACCTCAACGGAGGGGCTGCCTCCCCACCACAGCCAGCAACAAGCAGTCACACGGCCAGGACCTCAGAGAAGCAGAAGCTCAGCTGCCGAGCCTGCGGACTCAGCCGCCCCCACTGAGAGCGGCATGCCCATGTCGGCTCCAGACAAAAGAGAGTATATAATCGAAGAGCTATTTTGGAAACCCTCCGGGGCCTCTTTCAGTCCTACACGCTGTAATTCTAGGTTTGGGCCTGGAAAAAAATGTGTCTGGCTATCACCGGGGACCTTGGAAAGCAGGACACAGAAGACGAGGAGGCTCTGAAGGCAGCGCCAGCCAGCCAGACAAGGAGACAGGGCACTGGCGGGTGCGCACGCGGGGAAGCGGGGAAACGTGGAGGGCGGGCCTCGGGCGCGCCTTTGTGGTCACGGCAAGAGTACGGAGGGCGGAAAACGGAAACTCGGAATTCAAGGTGTGAAGCCCTTGTCTTTGGCAAACGCGGCTATGTGGTGTCAGGTGAGAGAGGGCAGCTTTCCAGACAAAGACGCGGCAAAGGGCATGAGAGCCGGCCTTCATGCTAGCCGAGCCCGAGCTCTATCTGTGCCAAGTAAAAGACAAACTGAGTGGTCCGGGAGGTGGCACAGTGGGTAAAGTGTTGGACTCTCAAGCATGAGGTCCTGAGTTCAATCCCCAGCAGTACATGTGCCAGAGTGACGTCTGGTTCGTTGTTTTTTTTTTTTTTCTCTCTCTCTCCTATCTTTCTCGTTAAGTTTTTTTTAATATTTACTTATTTCCTTTTGTTGCCCTTGTTGTTTAATTGTTGTAGTTACTGATGTCATTGTCGCTAGATAGGACAGAGAGAAATGGAGAGAGGAGGGGAAGACAGAGTGGGGGAGAGAAAGACAGACACCTGCAGACCTGCTTCACCGCCTGGGAAGCGACTCCCCTGCAGGTGGGCAGCCGGGATCCTTACACTGGTCCTTGCGCTTTGCACCACGTGTGCCTAACCCACTGTGCTACCGCCCAACTCCCTCATTAATAAACTTTTTAAAAATCTCGGTGGGGGTGGAGCAGGCAATGGCACACCTGATTAAGCTCACACATTACAGTACACAAGGACCTGAGTTCAAGGCCCTGGTCCCCACTGGCATAAGGACCCCAGTTCAAGCCCCCGGCTCCCCACCTGCAGGGGAGTCACTTCACAGGCGAAGCAGGTCTGCAGGTGTCTGTCTTTCTCTCCCCCTCTCTGTCTAACCCTCCTCTCTCCATTTCTCTCTGTCCTATCCAACAACAAGGGCAACAAAAAAGGGGGGCGGGGGGTGGGGAATGGCCTCCAGGAGCAGTGGATTTGTAGTGCAAGCACCGAGCCCCAGCAATAACCCTGGAGGCAAAAAAAAAAAAAAAAAAGTGAGTGCCAAAGAAGAAAAAAAAAATGTGTGGAATAGGGCACCAAAGTAAAAACCCTGGGGTGAGGATGAGGGTGGGTATTCGGCTTCCTGGGGCGGCGGGGGTGGGTGGGAGGGTGGGATGAAATACAGTCTTTTGGTGGTGGGAATGGTGTTAATGTACACTCCTATTAATTTGGAATCATATAAATCACTAATTAATATGAGAGGAGAAAAATTGATGTATGTCTCAAACTTTTTTAAGCATAGACTGAGTTTTTTTAATACACAGGCTGAGTCTTTCATTTGTTGACTCTCTCAAAAGCCTAGACCAGGGAGAACAGAAGCAACCGGTGACACACCTACATACAAATAATGTCAACGGGGAGTCAGGCGGTAGTGCAGCGGGTTAAGCACAGGTGGCGCAAAGCGCAAGGACCACTATAAGGATCCCAGTTCGAGCCCCCGGCTCCCCACCTGCAGGGGAGTCACTTCACAGGCGGTGAAGCAGGTCTGCAGGTGTCTGTCTTTCTCTCCCCTTCTCTGTCTTCCCCTCCTCTCTCCATTTCTCTCTGTCCTATCGACATCAATAACAACAATAATAACTACAACAAGAAAAATAACAAGGGCAACAAAAGGGAATAAATAAATAAATATTTTTAAAAAACAAATAATGTCAAAGGACATAAATTATGGTGATGTTAAGTATTATACAGCAAATCCTCAGAAAGGGGTTTCTCAAAATTAACCCAATTACCAAATAACGTGATTATAACAATAACTATCTATTGTTTCTTGAACTCTAAGACAGCAGGAACCTCACATTTCCCCTATAGAGCCTATATTTCCCCCAGTCCCGGCTCACTTTCCTGCATGCTTCTCTCAGTTCATACCACATAATATTGCATCTGCCGATCCCAGCCTAATCAACGCAACGAGTGCCACCTCAGCATGCTTCACTTCAGACTGTGACCAGAGACTTCAGGAGTGGAATGACAACCCTTCAGCTTCATTACTCGGGTGAGATCTTTCCTTTCATAGGATTCTCTAATTCCATTCCAGGTAGTTCACTTCCTAACAAAGTCCCAAAACCTAGATATGGACCAGGTCCCGTGAGATAGAGCCTATGTTCACATGTATCCATAAATTAGGGCAAAATATACACCTGAAAGCAAAAGTACATAATAGTCTACAGTGAGTCAGTATAAAGTTCATAATGAAATAGTGTCTACTACTTCCTATTACAGTTCTCTCACTCACTCCAAAGCTAACCTTAGCAAAGCAAGGACTGTAAAAGCTGAATAAGGGCAAGAGACTGGCAGACTTCAATGATGACTCTTTAGTCACTATCAGGCCACTCCATCAGCTGGGGCCCTAGTCGGGGAGTCCTGAGATTCCCAAACAGACGTGATGTGCCCAGACCGCAAATAAATCCCTCTCTCCGTTGTTATCGGTCATTTCTATCAGGAACAACACAATGGACCCTTTTGTGGCCCCCCCACATAGGACCTTGCCCTCAACTTGGATCAACAATGGTAGGGAATGTTCCATCCTCCGAAGGGAGGCTGGACAACATACTCTGTGCTCCACCTGAGGAAGATGGGTCCTGAAATTGGGGCAGCTTGGAATGTTCCTACTCATGACCACAGAGTGTGAGCTCAGATCTACAGGGATGCAGAGGTCACACAGGCTCCTAAACTGAATATGAGCCCCAGATATCACATCAAATCGATGGGGTTTACAGTCAACAATACTTATACCCCTTTCCCATATTAGGGAGCTACTCTCTTCCCTGACCCAGCTTTCTGTCCCTTTTCCAGCCATGACATCAACTCCCCAGACAATAACTTGGATCCACCTGCATATCAGATTTCAGGCTCAGAGAAAAGAAAAAACACTAGTATAGCTACAGGCCCCTTGAAATATAACTAAAATATGCCTACTAGCTATCTGCAAAATGGAGGACACCCCCCCCAACACTTCATCTGCACTATCTATTCCAGCCTTTAGGTCCATGATTGTTCAACAATTTGTTTGGCTTTGTGTGTTAACTCTCTTTTCAGCCACCAGGTTCCAGATGCTACCATGATGCCAACCAGACTTCCCTGGACAGACGACCCCACCAATGTGTCCTGGAGCCCCGCTTCCCCAGAGCCCTGCCCCACTAGGGAAAGAGAGAGACAGTCTGGGAGTGTGGATCCACCTGCCAACACCCATATTCAGCGGGGAAGCAGTTACAGAAGCCAGACCTTCCACCTTCTGCATCCCACAAAGACCCTGGGTCCATACTCCCGGAGGGATAAAGAATAGGAAAGCTGGGGGTCAGGCGGTAGCACAGCGGGTTAAGCACAGGTGACACGAAGCACAAGGACCGGTGTAAGGATCCTGGTTTGAGCCCCCGGCTCCCCACCTGCAGGGGAGTCGCTTCACAGGTGGTGAAGCCGGTCTGCAAGTGTCTGTCTTTCTCTCCCCCTCTGTCTTGCCCTCCTCTCTCCATTTCTCTCTGTCCTATCCCACAACAATGACATCAATAACTACAGCAATAAAAAAAGGGAATAAATAAATAAATATTTTTTAAAAAGGAAGTCGGGCGGTAGCGCAGCAGGTTAAGCGCAGGTGGCTCAAAGCGCAAGGACCGGCGTAAGGATCCCGGTTCGAGCCCCCCCGGCTCCCCACCTGCAGGGGAGTCGCTTCACAGGCGGTGAAGCAGGTCTGCAGGTGTCTGTCTTTCTCTCTCCCTCTCTGTCTTCCCCTCCTCTCTCCATTTCTCTCTGTCCTATCCAACAACGACATCAATAATAACTACAACAATAAAACAAGGGCAACCAAAAGGAAATAAATAAATAAATAAACTAGGAAAGCTGTCAGGGGAAGGGACAGGATACGGAGATCTGGTGGTGGGAAGTGTGTGGAGTTAGTTGCACCCCTCTTATCCTATGGTTTTGTTAATGTCTTCTTTTAAATAAATTTTTAAAGATTTTTAATGTGGTATTTCAATTAAAAGTGATACAAGGGCACGGCAGATAGTTTAACAGTTACACCAAAACAGTCCCATGTCTAATGCTGTAAGGTTCCAGGTTCAATCCCCTGTACCACCACAAGCTAAGCTCAGCAGAGGCAGCGGTGACACAAGACCACAGTCCAGATGACAGAGGCCTGGTGTGCGTTGCGCGGGACCCGCCCCTTCAAGCGCTCCCACCCGCCCAGCGTCTCTGGCACAGTGTGGCCGGCCTGCCCGCACTGCCCAGCGGGGGAGAGGAGGCTGGACTCGCTCAGACCGGCCCCGTCCACAGGGCGACTCTCTGGTGCCCTCCAGGAAGCGCCCGACTGCTAGCGACACGCACTGCTTTTCCAGGCACTGAGCGGCGGAGGCACGGCCTCGCCCACACTGTCCGTCAGAGAGACTCGGACACCGGCTGCCCTTGTCAGGGGTGCGACTTGGCTCCCTTCCGTTCCCTCGGCCATTCCGGACGGCCTCTTCCCCGTCAGCAACAACCCACTGCGGTGCGACGGTCTCTGAATCCAGGCACCCCTTGCCGTCCACATTCCTGGCGCCCACACAGGTCACAGGTCTCAACTCAGGTGCCGAACTTGTCTGGTACACGCTCAGATGCTTTCTTCATTGTCAAGCTACTTAAATCCAAACCTGAAGAACAAGTAGATTTCCAAGAAGCAGCAGCCCCTGACATTCAAAGCCACCATCACAATAAACAGCTGCACAGCTGTGGACGCGCTGAGCTGCGCGTGCAGAGGGAGAGAGACACAGAGACACGCGCAGCTCAGCCTCAGGTCAAAGGCCTCCCAGGGCAGCGTGTCACCGCCCCATGCCGGCACCAACGGCTTTAATCGATGGCAGATCCATCATGTACGAATTTTGTATGACCTTATGTACTTTGAGTCCTTTGCCCATTTCCAGTCACATTATTTGCGTGTTGTCTTTGTTTTGCCTTTGAGTTGTCTAACTTCTGGATACAAACCCTTATCACCTTTGTGATCTGAAACTATTTTCTCCCGTACAGAACCATCACGAGAACAGAAACACGCACTGACGTTAGAACTCCAAACTACAAGAGGCCTTAGTCAAGCACTAAGACACAGTCATTTCCTGGATTGACTAGCCTCAGATTTTTTTGTAATAAAATAAATAACTTCAAAAACACACATAAATGCGGGTTAGTTGCTTTGCCAAGTGCCCCGGGGCTCAGACCCGGCCCCGACTGCAGTGCACAAGACTTGGTGCTGTGCTCTCTTCCTCTGTCTGTCTGTCTGTCTGTCTTTCTCTCTCAGCCTTCTCTATGTAAAAGCAGCATGAAGATAAAGTCACATGTAAAGGCACAAATCAGTTTTTAAAAGCTTGACAGAAGGAAGTAGGCTTTGGGGACTCTTGAAATCTTACGTCATAATCTCTGACAAGGCCTGACGCACTGCACTTGTGGGTCAGGATCCTGAGACCGAGAACAAATCTCACAAGTGAGAAACGAGGGCTGAAAGGCCTACGCAGAGGTACTTGATGACACGCAGCACTCCAAGTCACGGGGAAAGGGAACCCCTCCTCATGCTGTAAGCCAGCACGGCCATTTGGAGAACAAAGTCAGACCACACAGGCCGCAGCCGTCACTGAGACCTAGACAGCAGCCCGCGCCCTTAGCCCTCAGCAGTCCTCTCAGAAGCACAGGCCAACGGGGAGCCACGTGGCGGGCGGGACAGTCACTGTGGCGGGCGGGCGGGGTGTGGGCCAGACCAGGCCAGCTCACCATGCCGCTCACTGCACTGAGTTAGCAGAGAGGAGAAGGCCGAGGAACAAAAGCTGAGCACAGAGCTCCCCTGAGACTAGAAGTTCCCTTAAGAAAGACACAAAGTGGGGGCCAGGTGGCAGCAGAGCGGGTTAAGTGCACGTGGCGCAAAGTGCGAGGACCGGCGTAAGGATCCCGGTTCAACACCCCCGCCCACCCCCAGCTCCCCACCTGCAGGGGAGTCGCTTCACAGGCGGTGAAGCAGGTCTGCAGGTGTCTGTCTTTCTCTCCCCCTCTCTGTCTTCCCCTCCTCTCTCCATTTCTCTCTGTCCTAGCCAACAACAACGACAGCAATAATAATAATAACAATAACAATAACGATAAGCAACAAGGGCAACAAAAAGGGAAAAAAATAGCCTCTAGGAGCAGTGGATTCCTACTGCAGGCACCAAGCCCCAGCAATAACCCTGGAAGCAAAAAAAAAAAAAAAAAAACCACAAAGAACTAACTGCAGAGTGTAAACACACTGCTTGGTGCTGTGTGCCGACAAGACTGAGTTTTCAGAGACACGCGTGAAGTTGCTCTTACCTTTTCTATCAGGCTCGCAGTGCTATTTCCAGGAAGGGGAAGGGGAGGGTCTTTTCCCTTTGCCTTTTGGTTTGAGTTGTATAACTTCCCTTATCACACACATGTCCTTTCTCTTTACATCTGACTCATTACAGAAACCTACTGATGAGCGTCATCAGGTGAGGTCACACAGTCATCGCCACACAGTAGACAGAGGACGCAACAACAGAACAAGTGTGTGGAGGGTAAGGTGTGCAGACATCTGTCTTAGGCAGAGATGAGGAACTGAACCCTCGTGAAAACAATCTTATAAATCAACATTTCCTCAATATAAAGTGTTTGTTTGTAATAAAATGTTATGTCTAAAACATGGAGATCTAGGGCTGGGGAGAAGGTATAATGTCAGGAAATACTTTCATGCCTGAGGCATCAAAGGCCCCAGCACTACCACAAGCCAGATCTGAGCAGTGCTCTAATGAAAAAATAACCATAGGGTCAGCAGGTGGTGCACAGTGGATAAAGCACTGGACTCTCAAGCATGAGGTCCTGAGTTCAATCCCTGGCAGCACGTGGACCAGAGTGGTGTCTGGTTCTTTCTCTCTCCTCCTCCTATCTTTCTCATGAATTAATATATAAAACATTAAAATAATGATGATCTTAAGTGGTCGGGAGGTGGTGCCGTGAAAGCATTGGCTTCTCAAGCATGAGGTCCTGAGTTCAATCCCTGGCAGCACATGCACCAAAGTGGTGTCTGGTTCTTTCTCTCTCCTCCTACCTCTCATTAATTAATAAAATAATAAGAAGAAGAATCATCTAGCTTCACTGCTAAAAAACTTAAATACTCAAAAAGGTGTCATCAGTACAGATAAAGGAAAGGGACCAGGATGTGGTACACCAAGTTGAGTGCACACTTCACAGCGCACAAGCACCCATGTTCAAGCCCCTGGTCCCCGCCTGCAGGGGGAAGCTTCACAAGTGGTGAAGCAAGGCGGCAGGTGTGTGTGTGTGTGTGTGTGTGTGTGTGTGTGTGTGTGTGTGTCCCCATCTCTCCCGCCCCTCTCAATTTCTCTCCGTCTCTATTCAGGAATAAATATAGAAAGTAAATACATATATATCTCAGATCAAAAGGAAATGTGCCGTACTACAAAGCAGTATCAGCTTTGTCCAAAGGACTCATCTATACAGCTGCTGAGTTCCACAAGGAGAGAGCTTCCAAATACTCTGCACGTCTCCCAAATAATCAAGACGGGAGGATGGTGTTTAAAATCTCACGTTCTGGGGTGACAATATATTCTCAGTCTCATCCCCACAGCGAGATGAGCAGGGCAGCAAGAATCGTGTCATGGCCCTGTGACTGGGAGGAGCTAGAAAGTGTGCCTCTCACCCTCTCCATGGAGCCGTCACCTGGTTCCTGGGCATCGACAAGCCGATTTGCGCACCCTACGTTCATGGCTCGTGCTCGTCCCAATAAGCAGCCTCCAGAAGCCACCCCAATGCCCACCGACCGAAGCCCAGCTAAGCAAGTTAAGGGATGCGTATTGACGCGGCAGAATGCCACTCTGAAATGTAAACAGATACTATGCCCTCTGGGACGGAGAGGATGGGGCCGGAGGTGACCGTGCTCGGTGGAGTGACACGTGGACAACGACCACACGGCTTCACTCGCGTGGAAGATACAGCTGGGTTGTCAGAAAAGTCCCGGCATCCTCCACTCATGGCACTTTCTCTAGAAAACACAGAAGAATACATCAGAACTTTTCCGACAACCCAGTAAGACTTTCAGAAGTCAGCACACAGGGGCCAGCAGGCAGCTCACCAAGCACTAAGCCCTGGGCAGCTCACAGCCTGTGCACATGCTGCACCATCTCCCCTTCTCTCTCTCTCTCTCTCTCTGTCTCTCAGCCTCTAACTAGAGGAAGAAGAAGAGACTGTCACAGGCTCAGCCGCAGCATGCAAACACTGAGCCCCGGCGTAACACCAGTGGCAAAAAGAGAGGAAGGGAAGATGGGAGGGAGGGAGGGAGGGGGGAGGGGGGGGAGGGAGGGAAGATGGGAGGGAGGGAGGGAAGATGGGAGGGAGGGGGGAGGGGGGAGGGAGGGAGGGGGAGGGGGAGGGAGGGAGGGGGAGGGGAGGGGGAGGAGGGGAGGGAGGGGGGGAGGGAGGGAAGATGGGAGGAAGGGAGGGAGGGAGGAAGGGAGGAAGGGAGGAAAAGTGGATGGATTTACATTTAATTTCAATAGGGAGTCGGGTGGCAGCGCAGCAGGTTAAGCGCAAGGACCGGTGGCCTAAGGATCCCAGTTCGAGCCCCCGGCTCCCCACCTGCAGGGGAGTCGCTTCACAGGCGGTGAAGCAGGTCTGCAGGTGTCTGTCTTTCTCTCCCCCTCTCTGTCTTCCCCTCCTCTCTCCATCTCTCTCTGTCCTATCCAACAACATCAATAGCAACTACAATAATAAAACAAGGGCAACAAAAAGGGAATAAATAAATGTTAAAATGTTTTTTTTAATGTAATTTCAATGGAAGCACACAAGCTTGTGTCTGAGATCTTGTGAGAACCGCAGCGGCTGTGGGGAGGTGCCAGCAGCCTAGCGCTCCGGTAGTGGGTGGAAACTCTAGTCCTGTAACCTCCTGATCTCAGAAACCATTACTAAATCACTAGTAATAACATTTCCAACAGTCAGCAAGTACTTCATCTGGCAAGACCATTAGACGTAGGCATAATACTCGGCTCCAGTAAGGTGCATCCTCAGATCCAACTTGTCAGTTCATTCCTAGCTCCATGGGATCTAAGTCCAAGTACCAGCGACTCTTGTAAGAACGAAAAGATCAGTCATCGGAAAGTCAAGATGCATTTTCTGCATAGAAAAGGGGTGGTGGAGATAACATGGTGGTTATGCAGACTCTCACGTCACGCCTGAGGCTACAGGGTCCCACCTAGGTTCAATCCCCTGCACCACCATCAGCCAGAGCTGAGCAGTGCTCTGGTAAAATGAATCTAAAATATCTGGAGAATATAGAGAAGCACCGCGTGACTTTCCTGACTCCCCATTATTAGCTTCTGAGAAGCCGGACTTAGCTGACACAAACTAGCGGGCTGCAGCTAGCCATGCCAAGCAGCACTGACCACCTTCCCAGGAGTCTCAGCACAAGTCCCCCGGGGGCTTTTTAAAAAGACCACCACAGGGAGTCCGGCGGTAGCGCAGCGGGTTAAGCGCACGTGGCGCAAAGCACAAGGACCGGCGTAAGGATCCCGGTTCGAACCCCCGGCTCAACCACCTGCAGGGGAGTCGCTTCCCAGGCGGTGAGGCAGGTCTGCAGGTGTCTGTCTTTCTCTCCTCCTCTCTGTCTTCCCCTCCTCTCTCCATTTCTCTCTGTCCTATCCAACAATGACAACAACAATAAGAACTACAACAATAAAACAACAAGGGCAACAAAAGGGAATAAATAAATAAAATAAATATTAAAAAAAAAAAAAAGACCAGCACATGTAGTAACTGCTTCCCCTATCACTTCAGTGCTGCCGCAAGGAAGCAGACAGACTCCTTGCCAGACTCAAGTTCCCCACCCTCCTCCACCTGTGCTGCTCCCGCTCCAGGCCCCACGCATGCCCAGGGCAACGCCACCTCCCCACAACATCCTGCCATCCTGTGCTCTCCCAGCCCCTGAAGTGCCCCAGGCTTCAAAGCACAGGCTGCTACTGACTCGCTAGCACAGTCCCATGGGATGCGGCACACTGAGCTGTCTTTCTTCCACCTCTTCTTGAACAAGTTTTTTGTTTTTACAAACTGAAGAGGCTTCAGCAGCAGCCTCACGCCCCCCACCCCCACGTGGGGCAGGTCAGCCCCCCACTCTGACCTCCATCCTCCTGGATGGAAGCCGCTGGACCCCCAGGGGCTCCCCTCCCCACCCCCAGGCCTGGGAACCTGCACTGAGGTCAGCCTGGAGCACTGCCGGCCTGCTTTCTCAGGCCAGATACCCACCCTTCTCGAGGACAGATTCTCTCCAGTTCTAGAGATCTTACAGCAAGAGATCTCCTCACTGCACGGCACTGAGTAGCACTCATCTGTTGGTGGACACCAGTCTTATTTGGACAGCAGTCTTCTGTCTCTATACAGAAAACAACCAAGAGCTGCTAGCAACACTGACAAGTATTCTAGTGAATAGTAAATTTGGTAGCTCAGTGAGCTGACACCAATACACTCTCCAAAAAAACATGGGGGAAATTGTCTGACCTGGGACAAGTTAATTTGCAAAGTTATGTTCTGGCTTTAAAAAAAAAAAAAAAAAAAAAAAACATTTTTAGGACCGGGTGGTGGCATTTCTGGTTAAGTGCACATGCTACAGTGCACAAGGACCCTGGTTCGAGCCCCCAGTCCCCACCTGCAGGGGGAAAGCTTTGTAAGTGGTGAAGCAGGGCTGCAGGTGTCTCTTTGTCTCTCTCCCTCTCTATCAGCCCCTCACCTCTTGATTTCTGGCTGTCTTTATCTAATTAATAAATAAAAATAATTAAAAAAATTAAAAAGGGGACCTGGCAGTGGCACAGCGGATTAAGTGCACATGGTGGAAAGCACACGGACCAGCATCAGAATCCCAGTTCGAGCCCCCGGCTCCCCACCTGCAGGGGGGTTACTTCACAGGTGGTGAAGCAGGTCTGCAGGTGTCTGTCTTTCTCTCCCCCTCCTCTCTCTATCCTGTCCAACAACAACAATAATAACAACAACAATAAACAACAAGGGCAACAAAAGGGAAAAAATGGCCTCCAGGAGCAGTGGATTCATGGTGCAGGCACCGAGCCTCAGTGATAACCCTGGAGGTAAAAAACAAAAATTATTATTTAAGGATTAGCAGAAAAGGTAGCATCCACAGAGAAACTGGTACAGAAGATGTTATCTGGTGGTCCGGGAGGTGGTGCAGTGGATAAAGCATCAGACTCTAAAGCATGAGGTCCTAAGTTCAATCCCTGACAGCACATGTACCAGGGTGATGCCTGGTTCTTTCTCTCTCTTCCTATGTTTCTCATTAAAAAATAAATGGAATCTTTAAAAAAAAAAAAAAGATGTTACCTGATTTTTATTTATTTTATTTATTTATTTTACCAGAGTACTGATCAGTTCTTGCTTTTGGTGGTGCAAGAAACTGAACCTGGGACTTTGGAGCCTCAGGCATGAGAATCCCTTTGCATAACCATTATGCTATCTGCCCCTGCCCTCATTTTTAAAACCAAGAAAGTAATGCTGCATGCTAAGATTTCCCAACTCAAACACCACCCCAGACTGATGCTCTGGCTCCCCTCCCTGCCCCACCTCCATTAAAACATATTTTCAAACCTCTGAGAGAGGCAACTGTTTCCTGTTCTGACTTCCATGGGGGATAGTTCCAAACTGTGCCCACCACCACAGTTCTGTGCCCACCCAATAACCACAGCACAGTGCTTGCTGCAGGCTGAGAGACTTTGAGAGGCAAGCTGGACAGACAGCCTTTTCCGTAGGCCGACTAAAGCCTGGACAGACAGACAGCCTTTTCCATAGGCCGACCAGAAGGCAGAGCCTTGACTTTTCATAAGCAGGCAGGACATAGCATTTTGGGGGTTGATGTTCAAGTACTGAAAATATATGGGGGGGTAGACAGCATAATGGTTCTGCAAAGAGACTCTCATGCCTGAGGCTCCAGAGTCCCAGGTTCAATCCCCCACACCACCATAAGCCAGAGCTGAGTAGTGCTCTGGTTAAAAAAATAAAGAAAAAGAAAAAGTACACAAAATATATATGATACCAAATCATTCTCATGCTTTTGTGCACTTGGAAACGATACTGAAAGCAAAAGGGACAGTGGAGTCACGCAGACGCCAGCAACTGTCCTGGTGGCAAAATAGCAATAATGACAACAGTAATAATAGAGGGAGAATGAGAAAAATCACAAATAATCATTCAACCTTATACCTAAAAGCAACTGGAAAAAGACAACAAACAGAAAACTAGGTATCACAACAGAAATAAATGAAACAGAAAGCCCCACCTCCCCTTCAAAACTACGAAAGACCAATGAAGTTGAGAACTGGTTTTGAAAAGATAAAGAAGACTGGCAAAGCCGTCAAGAGAAGAGCCTAATGAGCAGAGTCAGAACTGTCAGGGAGGAGTGATACGGCAGGCGCAGGCCACAGAGACCAGAACACAAACGTGGAAGCTGAAACAGGAGCAGTCACCCAAGACCCCCCAGAGCACAAGCCCCGGCCCGGCGGCCTTCCTGGTGAATTTCAGCACACCCCGAAGAGGCTTCGTCCTCAAAAGCCCGTGCCGTGCGGTCGCGTTGTGTGTGCACCCCATGGAAACAAAGGCAGATGCACTCGTAGGGCGCTTAACATGACCGGTCGGATTTCAGTAAATCCCTAACAGTCCAATGCACGCGTCTTCATATCTCAGGAGAAAAGTTCTGAGATTTGAGCAGAGGTTTCTGCATACGTCATGCGGTGAAGCTGAACACTTTTCTTTTGAAATCAAGAGCGAGACAAAGGTGAACCTGATCAACTTTCTAGGCCACAGAGACCAAGAACAAATAGAGGGCTGGGTGGTGACACACCTGGTCTACCTCACCCACAACAGTGCACAAGGGCACAGGTTCAAGGCCCCACTCGCCACCTGCAGGGAAGCCACCTCAGGAGTGGTGGAGCAGGGCTGCCGGTGTCTCTTTCTCTTCCCTCTCTGTTCCCCTCCCCTCTCCATTTCTCTGTCTCTATACAATAAATAAATAAGTGCTATTTTTAAAGAAAGAAAAATAGCAAACAAAAGGCATAAGAATTCCAAACAAAACTGTTATCATTTACATATGACATGATTGTATACAAAGTCCAGAAGAATCTACAGGTAACCTCTTAATTCTATAATTTAACATACACTGATTGATATCATATATATATATATATATGTTTCCAGAGTTACTGCTGGGGCTCGGGCCTGCACTATGAATCCACTGCTCCTAGAGGCCATCTTTTCCTTTTTGTTGCCCTTGTTGTTTATCGTTGCTGTAGTTATTATCATTGTTGTTATTGCTGTCATTGTTGTTGGATAGGACAGAGAGAAATAGAGAGAAGAAAGGGAGAGAGACCTGCAGACCTGCTTCACCGCCTGTGAAGCGACTCCCCTGCAGGTGGGGAGCCGGGGGCTCGAACCGGGATCCTCACGCCGGTCCCTGCGCTTGGCGCCATGCATGTGTGCTTAACCTGCTGTGCTACCGCCCGACTCCTGAGAATAAGTATTCTTTTTTTTTTTTGGAGAGTAAGTATTCTTTTTTTAAACATTTATTTATTTATTCCCTTTTGTTGCCCTTGTTGTTTTATTGTTGATATTGATGTGGTCGTTGTTGGATAGGGCAGAGAGAAACGGAGAGAGGAGGGGAAGACAGAGAGGGGGAGAGAAAGACAGACACCTGCAGACCTGCTTCACCGCCTGGGAAGCGACGCCCCTGCAGGTGGGGAGCCGGGGGCTCGAACCGGTGGTAGCACTTGGAGCCTCATGCGCTTAACCTACTGCGCTACCGCCCGACTCCCGAGAATAAGTATTCTTAAGAAGTCACTCAAAACACGCCTCTGCCCTCTCCAGACTGGAGCATGTGCTGACCTCACGGCCTAGCAATCCCACTCTAGTGGGCTGAAGAGCAACACAAACTCGCAAACACCCCGCGGGCACGGGACGCTCAGCGGCACAGCAAACAGCGGACATCATCACTCAGCAGCCCGACTAGACCGGGAGGAGTGATCTGCATCAGGAGCGCACGGGAACGCTTCATGCCGCAAGGTCTCATGAGCTACAGCCTGCTACACCGCCGCAGGGCTTCACCATCACGTCTCGATCAGTCGTTAAGCAAAATCACAGGATATACTCATTAAACTCAGAAGAACCCAACTGTACGGCTTCAGTGCCATACAGTCACCGGGTCTGGGCGGGGCGCGCACCGGGCCACGGGGACCTGGGACAGGGAAGGCGGCAAAGCGGGCTGAGTGATCCCTGCAAACTCAACACCACTGAGCACTCTGCGCCCCAAGCCAAGGAGAAAACCATGAGCATCGCGTCGCCTTGGGGCCACCACGGCACGGTCTTCCAGAAAGCAGAAGGCCCCTGCAGTTCCCAGAGCGCAGGTAGCCTCGGTGAGCCTCTCCCCAAGCACCTTCTCACCCCTGGTGGCATTCTCCTATCTTCTCGACACCCTGCAGACACCTCTTATCTGCGTTAGGGACTGCAGGCAGCCGGCCTCTGAATGCATGGAATGCTGGGACTTGGGAGGAAAGCCCGCAAGTCCAGGAGAAAGGACGTTCCGGGAGAACGGGGGAACGTCCAGAAGGCAGCGAGGACAGAACTTGAGTCCCCGCACATGCAAACCCGGGCCAGGTCTCGAGATCCAGAGCTGCCTTCACCGGGAGCCAAGAAGTGGGATCAGCTTGAAGTTCATCTGGGAGGCACCTGCCTTGCCATGCACCTGACGCAGCTTCAGGTCGGGCCCCAGAGCACCTGGGAAGCTTCGGTGCTCAGGTGTCTGTCTGTCTTTCCTTCTCCCCTGGCTCTCTGTCTCTCTGTCTCTCTCAGGTGTCTGTCTGTCTTCCCTTCTCCCCCTGGCTCTCTGTCTCTCTCAGGTGTCTGTCTGCCTTTCCTTCTCCCCCGGCTCTCTGTCTGTCTCTCTCAGGTGTCTGTCTGTCTTTCCTTCTCCCCCCGGCTCTCTGTCTGTCTCTCTCAGGTGTCTGTCTGTCTTTCCTTCTCCCCTTGGTTCTCTGTCTGTCTCTCTCAGGTGTCTGTCTGTCTTCCCTTCTCCCCCCGGCTCTCTGTCTGTCTCTCTCAGGTGTCTGTCTGCCTTTCCTTCTCCCCCTGGCTCTCTGTCTGTCTCTCTCAGGTGTCTGTCTTTCCTACTCTCCCTGACTCTCTGTCTCTGTCTCCTTCTATCTGGAAAAGTCAGCTGAGTGAGCTGGGAAGTGCGCAGAGAAGTTACTGTCCTTTCTGAGCCAGGTACCATAGAACAGTCAGAGCAGATAAGAATTGACTGATAGGGGTCCAGCAGTAGCTCAGCGGGTTAAGCGCACGTGGCACCAAACGCAAGTAACCAGCCTAAGGATCCCGGTTCAAGCCCCCAGCTCCTCCCCTGCAGAGGAGTCGCTTTCTCTCCCCCTGTCTTCCCCTCCTCTCTCCATTTCTTTCTGTCCTATCCAACAATGACGACATCAATAACAACAACAATAATAACTACAACAACAATAAAACAAGGGCAACAAGAGGGGAAATAAATAATAAATAAATAAATATTTTTTTAAAAAAAGGAAAAAAGAAAGACACTTGCAGCCCTGGTCCCCACCTGCAGGGGGAAAGCTTTGCAAGTGGTGAAGCACTGTTGGCAGTGTCTGTCTCTCTGTCTCTCTGTCTCTCCCCATATATATATATATATATATATATATATATATATAGTTATTTTCCATTTTTGTTGCCCTTGTTGTTTTTTATTGTTGTTGTAGTTTTGTAGTTCTCTCTCATCACCCCCTTCCCTCTCAATTTCTTGCTGTCACTATGCAATAAATGAAGATAATAGAAAACAATTGAAAGAGCTGCCTAATCTTTAAAAACAATAAGTAAATAAAAATAAAAATCATTTCTAAGTTTGGGGAGACGGTTCAGCATTCGAGCACAGATTCTGCAGCTGTGAGGTTTTGGGTCCAATCCCCAGCGCCACACCGAAGCTAGGGAAGGACGCCGAACACGGCTCAAGTGTGCTCTCACGGCCCCTCTCTCGCCAACAAAGAGGAGGAGGAGGAGGACGGACGGGCAGGGGCAGGGGAGGGGAGGGGAGGGGAGGGGGAGACGGAGAAGAGTCATCTGGCAGATGCGCAGAAGCTCCGGGAGACCCTCCCGTACACTAACAACAGAAACGCACAGAACACGGAGAGGAAGCACGGCGACTGTCCGGTCGCTAGGGCCCGATCAATAGAAGCAGACAGACTGCCAGAATCGCTCCACGTGCAGACAGCAATAGCACGGCAATCTGTCAGTGACGTCAGGGATGTTTGTCTGTGGCACACAGCACTTTGTGAGGACACCTCACAGTGAACCAACAGATCCAACAGCCATTGATCCATCAGCTAGGCCGCCAGGAAAAGCTTTCCTTCAGGTCTGTTTAAATGAGAGACAGGACGGCAGCTGGGGAAATAGCTTCACAGGGAGGCAGAGGCCTTGGGTTGCCAGCTCACACCCGCACACCACATGTGCCAAAGTGTGGCTCTGGCTTTCCCTCCTTTCTGTCTCCTACGTAATACAGAAAACAAATCTTACGAAAACTATCCTGACATATGAGAGACGACTGGCCTGGAGACTCTGCCTGTGAGACTCACTGCTGACAGCAGCAAGCTGATGGGGCTTCTAAATGGCGCACAGCGCGATTCCTTAACCCTTATCTCATTTAAGCAGGAAAACAGACACATACAAAAAGGAGGGAAAGGCCTGTCGAGTGTCGACTATGTGCTTGGTCCTCGACTCTGTAGCTCTGAGGACAACCCCATGAGGCAGATGTCCTTATGTCAGAAGCAAAGCTTCTAGAAGCTCAAAAGTGTTAAGTGACTTGCCCACAAGGAACAGCCCCTAAGTGACGAGTCCGGAAGCTGAAGCACAGCTGTCGGAAACCAAGGTTAAAAGCCCGGGCTCCTTGCACTTATCGGCCCTGATGAGCTCAGTAAAGACAGAAAACCCAGCCCTTTAAAAACTGTTTAAAATGATGCCTTCACAAGCAAAGGAACACATCATCTTAAAGTTTTAGAAAAACTCAAACTGTGAGCAAGCACTGCAAAGTTACTGCCAGGAAAACAAACGAGAATGCAGGGTTAGCCAGCCAGCTGTCTCCGGCCCAGGACAGCCCGTGCCCGCCTCTGTCCATGTACAATCACACTCGCTGCCCCCAGGGTGACCCCGCCGCCACATACGCTCCCCACATGACTCCCATACAAAGGCGGATGGCGGACAGCACGTGGACGGCACAGTACGTGCTTCCTGTGCCCACCCTGTCAGCAGGCCGACTCACACGGCCACGCTCTCTACATTTGGAAATGCTATCAATCACGGGCAGAGGAGAGAGCATGATGGCTATGCATAAAGTCTCTCTCTCTAAGTGGGATGACCTTTTTTCTTTATTGGGTACTGGGAGACTAGTGGTTCACAGTCGCCAGTAAAATACAGTATTTTGTACTTGTCCCGTTTCCCAGTTTTCCACATAACAGCCTAGGCCCTCTAAGTCCTCCTGCCGTCATGCTGCAGGACCCGAGCTCTCCCCACCACCCCAGAGTCCTTCACTTTGGTGCAACACACCGAAAAGACTCTCATGCCAGGCAGCAGTGGATAGCATAATGGTTATGCAAAGAGACTCTCATGCCTGAGGCTCCAAAGTCCCAGGTTCAGTCCCCCCACCACAAGCCAGAATTCATCAGTGCTCTGGTTAAAAAAACTCCAAGGAGGGACAGGGGATAAAACACAGGACTCTCCACCATGAGGTCCCGAGTTCAGCTCAGCAGCACATGTACCAGAGTGATGTCTGGTTCTTTCTCTCTCTCTCTCTCCATCTTTCTCATGAATAAATAAATTGTTTAAAAAAAAAAAAAATTGGGCGGTGGCACAGCAGGTTAAGTGCACATGGCGGAAAGCACACAGACCCGGCATCAGGATCCCGGTTTGAGCCCCCAGCTTCCCACCTGCAGGGGAGTCGCTTCACAGGCAGTGAAGCAGGTCTGCAGGTGTCTGTCTTTCTCTCCCCCCTCTCTGTCTTCCCCTCCTCTCTCCATTTCTCTCTATCCTATCCAACAAGAGCAACAACAACAGTAACGACAATAAACAAGGGCAACAAAAGGGGAAAAAAACAAAATAAAATAAAATTTAAAAAGACTCTCATACCTGACACTATGAAGTCACAAATAGTGCTCTGGTAAAAAGACATTTTTATTCAAGCCCCCGGCTCCCCTCCTGCAGGGGAGTCGCTTCCCAGGCGGGTGAAGCAGGTCTGCAGGTGTCCGTCTTTCTCTCCCCCTCTGTCTTCCCCTCCTCTCTCCATTCCTCTCTGTCCTATCCAACAACAACATCAATAATAACTACAATAAAAAAACAACAAGGGTTGTGGTCCGGGAGGTGGCCCAGTGGATAAACCATTGGACTCTCAAGCATGAGGTCCTGAGTTCAATCCCCAGGAGCACATGTACCAGAGTGATGTCTGGTTCTTTCTCTCTCTCCTCCTATCTTTCTCATTAATAAATAATTTTTTTTAAAAAAGGGCAACAAAAGGGAATGAATGAATAAATAAATATAACATAAAATCGTTTTTAAATGGCATTTAAGTTAAATGTCTACCTAAGTGTGCAAATACCCGACACCTGAACAGTTGAGTATCTAGTCCTGTGTGATTTTCAGTGTCTATAGCACAAAAGCCAAAATGTGTAGATGTGTTCACTGTATAGAACCAGAGTCTCATACACTGACGTCTCCTGTATGTCTAAAGATACAATCTGTGAAAAAGCTTTCACATTTAAAATAAAATCCTCTTTCAACCAGATTAGTGACTAGGAGAGGGCATGGGATGGCTTGTGGAGGTGTAGTGACTAGTACTCTGGTTTTGTGAGCACTGCTCAGCTCTGGCCACTGGTGGTGCAGTGAGTTGAAGCAGGGGCTTGAAGCCACGGGCATGAGCGTCTCTGCATAACCATCATGCTGCCTAGCCCAGCCCCGTAGGAATGAAGATTCAGTTCCTTGTCGTAGGCGTAGGTTAAAACTTAAATTACACTTCAGTGGTGTATTCACTTGGTGAAAATTCACTGAGCTGTACATACATGACCTGTGTGCTTTTTTTTAATTTGAATTAATTTTTTAAAGATTTTATTTATTTATTCATGAGCAATGATAGGAGAAAGCGAGAGAGAGAACCAGACATCACTCTGGTACATGTGCTGCCGGGGATTGAACTCGGGACCTCATGCTTGAGAATCCAAAGCCTTATCCACTGCGCTACCTCCCGGACCACAATTTGTATTAATTTTTTTTAATATTCATTTATTTCCTTTTGTTGCCCTTGTTGTTTCATTGTTGTGGTTGTTATTGTTGCCATTGCTGATGTTGTTGTTGTTGGACAGGACAGAGAGAAATGGAGAGAGGAGGGGAAGACAGAGGGGGAGAGAAAGACAGACACCTGCAGACCTGCTTCACCACCTGTGAAGCAACTGCCCTGCAGGTGGGGAGCCGGGGTTCGAACCGGGATCCTTATGCCGGTCCTTGTGCTTTGCGCCACATGCGCTTAACCCGCTGAGCTACCGCCCAATTTCCAATTTGTATTAATTTTAATCAAATTTCTTTTACTTTATTTTATTTGCCTCCAGGGTTATCACTGGGGCTCAGTCTGGCATTACAAGTCTACTGGTCCTGTGGCCATTTTTTTTCTCCATTTCATTGGACAGGACAGAGAGAACTGAAGAGATGGGGAAGACAGAGAGGGGGAGAGAAAGACCTGCAGACCTGCCTCACCGCCTGTGAAGCGACTCCCCTGCAGGTGAGGAGCTGGGGCCTGGAACCAGGATCCTGAGACTGCTCCTTGCGCTTTGCACCACCTGCGCTTAACCCACTGTGCTACCGCCCGGCTCCCTCAATGTATTTTTACATACTTACTGTCTCTAATTACCCAGAAATATGCCATGTGTGCATGTGTGTGTGTGTGCGTAAGGGAAAGAGCACTGCCTGGCATCTGGGTACCAGGGATCCAACCCAGGGCCTCTGCCACCTCCCTAACCCTCATCTCTGTGCTTATTTGAAGATTCAAAATTTATTTTAAAAAATACATTTTTAGAGGCCGGGCGGTAGCGCAGTGGGTTCAGTGCAGGTGAATTACAAGGGCTTCACCACATCAAGGTGACTTTTTCACATCAAGGTGACTGACTTTTTGACAGAGGGGAGTTGGACGGCAGCGCAGCGGGTTAAGCACAGGTGGCGTATGGCACAGGGACCGACATAAGGATCCCGGTTCGAGCCCTGGCTCCCCACCTGCAGGGGGGTGGCTTCACAAGCAGTGAAGCAGGTCTGCAGGTGTCTGTCTTTCTCTCCTCTCTGTCTCCCATCCTCTCTCCATTTCTCTGTCCTATCCAGAAATAATGACAGCAATAACAACAACAATAACGATGATAAACAAAAGCAACAACGGGGGGGGGGGGGGGGGGGGAGGAATGGCCTCCAGGAGCAGTAGACTCACAGTGCAGGCACCAAGCCCCAGCGATAACCTGGAGGCAAAATAAATAAATAAATAAATACTTTAAAAAAAATTATCGGTCAACAAGGGCAACAAAAGGGAAAATAAATAAATATTTAAAAAAAAGAAGTAGTCAGGTCGAAGTTAATACGGAGCATGCTGATCCCAAAAGGCCCTTTAAAAAAAACGCTCGGGGCTGAGCAGGGCACACTTGGTTGAGGGCACACGTCACAGTGCACAAGGACAGGAGCTCAAGCCTCCGGCGCCCCCTGAGCAGTGAGGCAGGGCCGCAGGTCTCTCTCTCTCTCTCACCCCTTGATCTCCCCCTCCCAGCCCTCTGTCTGTCTCTGTCTCTATCCCAAAAGCATACATGAGTAAATACTTTTAAAAACCACCAAGCTGAACTCTGCCTCAAGACCAAAAAATTCAGTGCCCTGGGCAACGTGGCCAGCAGGGACCGAGGGAGGGACCTGGGGTCGGTGGGAAGGAGGCGGCTTCCTGAAAACCCGCCTGGACGGTCCTGGACTCGGAGGGAGTGGAAAGAGCAAGGCCAAAGAGGGACAGCAAGGGCCCGAGGGGCGAGGGGGCTGAGAGGTACGCGTGGGGGTGCCGGGCGGGCGGGTCTCGTGTGCAGGCTCTGCCCAGAGGAGCACGGGGGTCTCTGCGCTGTCAGAGCCAAGGCCGCGCTCCAGCCCTCCGCCCCCTCCCGTGCAGGTGCACCGCACATCCCAGGGCCAGCGGCGGGACCTGCCCAAGCAGACAGGCCTGCTCTCCGCCAGAGAAAGCCCGGCCAAGGCGACTCGTGGGGCTTCCCGCCAAAGTCCTACGGGAGGGGAGGAGCAGGTGGCGTGAGCGCAAGTGAACCCAGCCGGCAGGGGACAGCGCGGCCCACAGGGCACAGGGCTGAGCCCAGCAGGCAGGGGACAGCGCGGCCCACACGGCACAGGGCTGAGCCCAGCAGGCAGGGGACAGCGCGGCCCACACGGCACAGGGCTGAGCCCAGCAGGCAGGGGACAGCGCGGCCCACACGGCACAGGGCTGAGCCCAGCAGGCAGGGGACAGCGCGGCCCACAGGGCACAGGGCTGAGCCCAGCGGGCAGGGGACAGCGCGGCCCACAGGGCACAGGGCTGAGCCCAGCGGGCAGGGGACAGCGCGGCCCACAGGGCACAGGGCTGAGCCCAGCGGGCAGGGGACAGCGCGGCCCACAGGGCACAGGGCTGAGCCCAGCAGGCAGGACACAGCGCGGCCCACAGGGCACAGGGCTGAGCCCAGCGGGCAGGACACAGCGCGGCCCACAGGGCACAGGGCTGAGCCCAGCGGGCAGGACACAGCGCGGCCCACACGGCACAGGGCTGAGCCCAGCGGGCAAGGGACAGCGCGGCCCACACGGCACAGGGCTGAGCCCAGCGGGCAGGGGACAGCGCGGCCCACACGGCACAGGGCTGAGCCCAGCGGGCAGGACACAGCGCGGCCCACAGGGCACAGGGCTGAGCCCAGCGGGCAGGACACAGCGCAGCCCACACGGCACAGGGCTGAGCCCAGCGGGCAGGGGACAGCGCGGCCCACAGGGCACAGGGCTGAGCCCAGCGGGCAGGGGACAGCGCGGCCCACACGGCACAGGGCTGAGCCCAGCGGGCAGGGGACAGCGCGGCCCACACGGCACAGGGCTGAGCCCAGCGGGCAGGGG
Organism: Erinaceus europaeus; assembly: GCF_950295315.1. Lineage (NCBI taxonomy): Eukaryota > Metazoa > Chordata > Mammalia > Eulipotyphla > Erinaceidae > Erinaceus > Erinaceus europaeus. The sequence continues at coordinate 1,091,556 of NC_080177.1, read as the reverse complement.
ACAGCGCGGCCCACAGGGCACAGGGCTGAGCCCAGCGGGCAGGACACAGCGCGGCCCACACGGCACAGGGCTGAGCCCAGCGGGCAGGACACAGCGCGGCCCACAGGGCACAGGGCTGAGCCCAGCGGGCAGGGGACTGCGCGGCCACAGGGCACAGGGCTGAGCCCAGCGGGCAGGGGACAGCGCGGCCCACACGGCACAGGGCTGAGCCCAGCGGGCAGGGGACAGCGCGGCCCACACGGCACAGGGCTGAGCCCAGAGGGCAGGGGACAGCGCGGCCCACAGGGCACAGGGCTGAGCCCAGCAGGCAGGGGACAGCGCGGCCCACACGGCACAGGGCTGAGCCCAGCGGGCAGGGGACAGCGCGGCCCACAGGGCACAGGGCTGATCCCAGCGGGCAGGGGACAGCGCGGCCCACAGGGCACAGGGCTGAGCCCAGCGGGCAGGGGACAGCGCGGCCCACAGGGCACAGGGCTGAGCCCAGCGGGCAGGACACAGCGCAGCCCACACGGCACAGGGCTGAGCCCAGCCGGCAGGGGACAGCGCGGCCCACAGGGCACAGGGCTGAGCCCAGCCGGCAGGGGACAGTGCGGCCCACACGGCACAGGGCTGAGCCCAGCCGGCAGGGGACAGCGCGGCCCACACGGCACAGGGCTGAGCCCAGCAGGCAGGGGACAGCGCGGCCCACACGGCACAGGGCTGAGCCCAGCAGGCAGGGGACAGCGCGGCCCACAGGGCACAGGGCTGAGCCCAGCAGGCAGGGGACAGCGCGGCCCACACGGCACAGGGCTGAGCCCAGCAGGCAGGGGACAGCGCGGCCCACACGGCACAGGGCTGAGCCCAGCAGGCAGGGGACAGCGCGGCCCACAGGGCACAGGGCTGAGCCCAGCAGGCAGGGGACAGCGCGGCCCACAGGGCACAGGGCTGAGCCCAGCAGGCAGGGGACAGCGCGGCCCACAGGGCACAGGGCTGAGCCCAGCCGGCAGGGGACAGCGCGGCCCACACGGCACAGGGCAGGTTCGGTTGCCTGAACCAGCATCTGCCAAAGCCCGGCGGGCTTTGGTGCGTGCGTGCGTGCATGCGTGCGTGCGTGTCTGTCTGTCTGTCATAAAAATAAACTCTGGGAAGATCATAGCCAGGGGCAAGATGTGGATACGGGATTGATACAAGGAGGCCGAAACCCGGTACAAACAAGACAGGTACAGGGAGGAACTGGAGAGAAGCTAGCACAGCTCTGCCGCACTTCTGCGCCTCAGTCCCCTCAGCGTCTCCCGCCTGCGCCCCGTGAGAACAAGAGGGACCCAGCCGACGGACCTGGGTGGCGGCGGACGGGCGGGCACCGGCTCAGCAGTAGCCCCGGGCCTGCACACACGAGAAGGCTCACCCCAAACTCCAGCTCCAAAACCAGCCGGGCGGAAACCGATGTTTCCCGGCCCCTCAGTCCCCACCCCACCCCCACCCCCACAAGAACCACTAGGGCTGTCAGAGTTCAGGAATCGGCTGGGAAGGAAAGAGTTCATCAATCAGTTAATGAAATATTCTTAAGTATCTGTATAAACGGCTTTGAAAAGCCCTATTTCCGACCGTCTTACACTTCCATACAAACTGTGGCCCAGGATGCAGCGCTAGCTGATAAAACACTGGGCCCGGGTTTGAGGCCTGGTTCATGTTCTCTCTCCCTCTCCCGTTAATAAACCTTTTCTTAAACACTGAAAAAGCAAAAAGAGAACACTTCTACAGGATTTTATCAAGTGCTTGTGAAAAGCAGCCTGATCACTCATCTCCACAGAAGTTCACCTTTTCATAAAAGCTCTAAAACTCCGGTTTTCCTCAAGGTCCATCTACACATCACTGACACTGACAAAGGGAGACAACTTTCAAGCATCAAATACGAACCGGGGGCCTCACAGCCACAGTGACCGTGGGCCTCAGAGCCGGTGACAGACCACAGTGACCGTGAGCCTCAGAGCCGGTGACAGACCACAGTCACTGTGGGCCTCAGAGCCGGTGACAGACCAGAGTGACCGTGGGCCTCAGAGCCGGTGACAGACCACAGTCACTGTGGGCCTCAGAGCCGGTGACAGACAAACAGTGACCGTGGGCCTCAGAGCCAGTGACAGACCAGAGTGACCGTGGGCCTCAGAGCTGGGCCCTCCTCAATCGCTATCGAACAGGCCATGGCCGGTGCGCCGCTATGTTCCATCGCTGGGGAGCCAGAGACCCGAACTGCCCCTGCGGCTCCAGACAGACTATGACCCACATAGTCAATGACTGCCACCTCTCCAGATTCAAAGGAGGTCTCGGAACTTGACATCAGGCTCAACCTGACGCTGTTGACTGGCTACGGAAGAAGGGCAAATGCTAGAAGAAGAAGAGCTGGTGACGGACCACAGTGACCGTGAGCCTCAGAGCCAGTGACAGACCAGAGTGACCGTGGGCCTGAGAGCCGGTGACGGACCAGAGTGACCGTGGGCCTCAGAGCCGGTGACGGACCAGAGTGACCGTGGGCCTCAGAGCCGGTGACGGACCACAGTGACCGTGGGCCTCAGAGCCAGTGACGGACCAGAGTGACCGTGGGCCCGAGCCGGTGACAGACCACAGTGACTGTGAGCCTCAGAGCCGGTGACAGACCAGAGTGACCGTGGGCCTCAGAGCCAATGACAGACCACAGTAACTGTGAGCCTCAGAGCCGGTGACAGACCACAGTGACCGTGGGCCTGAGAGCCGGTGACAGACCACAGTGACCGTGGGCCTGAGAGCCGGTGACAGACCAGAGTGACCGTGGGCCTCAGAGCCAATGACAGACCACAGTGACCGTGGGCCTGAGAGCCGGTGACAGACCAGAGTGACCGTGGGCCTCAGAGCCAATGACAGACCACAGTGACTGTGAGCCTCAGAGCCGGTGACAGACCACAGTGACCGTGGGCCTGAGAGCCGGTGACAGACCAGAGTGACCGTGGGCCTCAGAGCCGGTGACAGACCAGAGTGACCGTGGGCCTCAGAGCCGGTGACTGACCACAGTGACCATGGGCCTCAGAGCTGGTGACAGACCAGAGTGACTGTGGGCCTCAGAGCTGGTGACAGACCAGAGTGACCGTGGGCCTCAGAGCCGGTGACAGACCACAGTGACCATGGGCCTCAGAGCCGGTGACTGACCACAGTGACCGTGGGCCTCAGAGCCGGTGACAGACCACAGTGACCGTGGGCCTCAGAGCCGGTGACAGACCAGAGTGACCGTGGGCCTCAGAGCCGGTGACTGACCACAGTGACCGTGGGCCTCAGAGCCGGTGACTGACCACAGTGACCGTGGGCCTCAGAGCTGGTGACAGACCAGAGTGACTGTGGGCCTCAGAGCTGGTGACAGACCAGAGTGACCGTGGGCCTCAGAGCAGGTGACAGACCACAGTGACCATGGGCCTCAGAGCCGGTGACTGACCACAGTGACCGTGGGCCTCAGAGCCGGTGACGGACCAGAGTGACCGTGGGCCTCAGAGCCGGTGACGGACCACAGTGACCGTGGGCCTCAGAGCCAGTGACGGACCAGAGTGACCGTGGGCCCGAGCCGGTGACAGACCACAGTGACTGTGAGCCTCAGAGCCGGTGACAGACCAGAGTGACCGTGGGCCTCAGAGCCAATGACAGACCACAGTAACTGTGAGCCTCAGAGCCGGTGACAGACCACAGTGACCGTGGGCCTGAGAGCCGGTGACAGACCACAGTGACCGTGGGCCTGAGAGCCGGTGACAGACCAGAGTGACCGTGGGCCTCAGAGCCAATGACAGACCACAGTGACCGTGGGCCTGAGAGCCGGTGACAGACCAGAGTGACCGTGGGCCTCAGAGCCAATGACAGACCACAGTGACTGTGAGCCTCAGAGCCGGTGACAGACCACAGTGACCGTGGGCCTGAGAGCCGGTGACAGACCAGAGTGACCGTGGGCCTCAGAGCCGGTGACAGACCAGAGTGACCGTGGGCCTCAGAGCCGGTGACTGACCACAGTGACCGTGGGCCTGAGAGCCGGTGACAGACCAGAGTGACCGTGGGCCTCAGAGCCGGTGACAGACCAGAGTGACCGTGGGCCTCAGAGCCGGTGACTGACCACAGTGACCGTGGGCCTCAGAGCTGGTGACAGACCAGAGTGACCGTGGGCCTCAGAGCCGGTGACAGACCACAGTGACCATGGGCCTCAGAGCCGGTGACTGACCACAGTGACCGTGGGCCTCAGAGCCGGTGACAGACCACAGTGACCGTGGGCCTCAGAGCCGGTGACAGACCAGAGTGACCGTGGGCCTCAGAGCCGGTGACTGACCACAGTGACCGTGGGCCTCAGAGCCGGTGACTGACCACAGTGACCGTGAGCCTCAGAGCCGGTGACTGACCACAGTGACCGTGGGCCTCAGAGCCGGTGACAGACCAGAGTGACCGTGGGCCTCACCCGAGTCCACAGCCGGCCAGAGCCGACGCCTCGAGACCGGCTGGCAGCAGCAGAACACGCGTCCCGGGCGGCCCCCAACCCGTCCCGTCCCCAGCCCTGGGGCACCCGGTCCAGTCACCGCCTGACGGGCGCGGCGCGGCGAGGGTCTGTCTGACGCGGCTCTGGCACCCGGCCTCCCTCCCTGGACCACCCGGCCCGGGCCCAGGGGCGCAGTGGGGAGCGAGGCCGTGCTGCCCACCGCTGGGGGAGCCCCCAGACCCACTGCCAACACGTGTGCGCAGGGCGGGGGTGCTGAGGGGTGCTGCAGGGGTGCGGGGCGGGGGTGCTGAGGGGTCTGAAGAGTGCTGCGGGGTGCGGGGCTGGGGGTGCAGGGTGGGGTCTGAGGCCCCACAAGGTCTAGGGGGCTGCTGTGTAGCTGGGGTGCGAGAGTCCAGTTGCAGAGGGCCGGCAGGCCCGGGTGCCGGGGTGCCGGGTGAGGGGGCGTCTGCGTGCAGGGGTGCCGGGTGCCGGGTGCCGGGTGCCGGGCCGGTGCAGGGGCGTCCGCTGCGGGCGGAGCGCCGGGTGCAGGGCGGGGTCGGGCCGGGCCGGGGCCGCTGTCACGCGCGCCGCGCTCTTACCTCCTCGCTGAGGCCCCGCCGCGCGCTCCTGGCTCCGGGGCGGCCGGGGCGGCGGTGCGGGAGGGACGCGGCCCCGGGGGCGATCGGAGCGCGCCGCCGCCTCAGCCGTCGCCTCAGCCCCGGACCGTCAGTCGCCGCCTCAGCGACCCGCGGCGCCGCTCCGCCGCCGCCAACCGCCCCGCCGGGCCCGCGCGCCCCCGCCCCGCCCCGCCCCGCCCCGCCCCGCGCGCCGCGCCCCGCCCCGCCCCGCCCCGCCCCGCCCCGCGCGCCGCCGCTGCCCCGCCCCCGCACGTGACGCCGCGTCGCCCGCGCCTCTGCGCCTGCGCCGCCCCCAGACCCACTTCCGGCCGCGGCCCCGCCCCTCGACTTCCGCCCGAGGCCCCGCCCCGCCGCGGGCTCCCTCTGCCGGCCGCGCCGCTCCGAGTCCCCGCCGCCCCGGTCTGCGCGGTCTCCACGGTCGTCGCGGGCGCGCTCCGGACGTCCCGGCGGGGCCGAGCAGGTGGGTCACCGCCGCCGCCGCGGGCTCCACCTGGCGCCCGAACCCCGCCCGCCGCTCCCGGTGGCCCCGCCCCGGACACGGGCCCCCGACACCCCGGACACGAGCCCCCGACACCCCGGACACGAGCCCCCGACCCCGGACACGGGCCCCCGACCCCGGACACGAGCCCCCGACCCCGGACACGGGCCCCCGACACCCCGGACACGAGCCCCCGACCCCGGACACGGGCCCCCGCCCCGGACACGAGTCCCCCGACACCCCGGACACGAGCCCCCCGACACCCCGGACACGGGCCCCCGCCCCGGACACGAGCCCCCGACACCCCGGACACGAGCCCCCGACACCCCGGACACGAGCCCCCCGACCCCGGACACGAGCCCCCGCCCCGGACACGAGTCCCCCGCCCCGGACACGAGCCCCCGACCCCGGACACGAGCCCCCCGACCCCGGACACGAGTCCCCCGACCCCGGACACGAGCCCCCGACCCCGGACACGGGCCCCCGCCCCGGACACGAGTCCCCCGCCCCGGACACGAGCCCCCGACACCCCGGACACGAGCCCCCGACCCCGGACACGAGTCCCCCGACCCCGGACACGAGCCCCCGACCCCGGACACGAGCCCCCGCCCCGGACACGAGCCCCCGACACCCCGGACACGAGCCCCCGACCCCGGACACGAGTCCCCCGACCCCGGACACGAGCCCCCGGACACGGGCCCCCGACCCCGGACACGAGCCCCGGACACGAGCCCCCGACCCCGGACACGGGCCCCCGACACCCCGGACACGAGCCCCCGACCCCCGGACACGGGCCCCCGACACCCCGGACACGAGCCCCCGACCCCGGACACGAGCCCCCGACCCCGGACACGGGCCCCCGACACCCCGGACACGGGCCCCCGACACCCAGGACACGAGCCCCCGACCCCCGGACACGAGCCCCCGACACCCCGGACACGAGTCCCCTGAACCCCGGACACGAGTCCCCCGACACCCCGGACACGAGCCCCCCGACACCCCGGACACGAGCCACCGACCCCGGACACGAGCCCCGGACACGAGCCCCCGACACCCCGGACACGAGCCCCCGACCTCCGGACACGGGCCCCCGACACCCCGGACACGAGCCCCCGACCCCGGACACGGGCCCCCGACCCCGGACACGGGCCCCCGACACCCCGGACACGGGCCCCCGACACCCAGGACACGAGCCCCCGACCCCGGACACGGGCCCCCGACACCCAGGACACGAGTCCCCGACCCCCGGACACGAGCCCCCGACACCCCGGACACGAGTCCCCTGAACCCCGGACACGAGTCCCCCGACACCCCGGACACGAGCCACCGACCCCGGACACGAGCCCCGGACACGAGCCCCCGACACCCCGGACACGAGCCCCCGACCTCCGGACACGGGCCCCCGACACCCCGGACACGAGCCCCCGACCCCGGACACGGGCCCCCGACCCCGGACACGAGGCCCCGACCCCGGACACGGGCCCCCGACACCCAGGACACGAGTCCCCGACCCCGGACACGAGTCCCCCGACACCTCGGACACGAGTCCCCCGACACCCCGGACACGAGCCCCCGACCCCGGACATGAGCCCCCGACCCCGGACACGAGCCCCCGACACCCCGGACACGAGCCCCCGACACCCCGGACACGAGCCCCCGACCCCGGACACGAGCCCCCGACCCCGGACACGAGCCCCCGACCCCAGACACGAGTCCCCCGACACCCCGGACACGAGTCCCCCGACACCCCGGACACGAGCCCCCGACCCCGGACACAAGCCCCCGACCCCCGACACGAGCCCCCCGACCCCCGACAAGAGCCCCCCCCCGACCCCGGACACGAGCCCCCGACCCCGGACACGGGCCCCCGACACCCCGGACACGAGTCCCCCGAACCCCGGACACGGGCCCCCGACCCCGGACACGAGCCCCCGACCCCGGACACGGGCCCCCGACACCCCGGACACGAGCCCCCGACCCCGGACACGGGCCCCCGACACCCAGGACACGAGTCCCCCGAACCCCGGACACGAGCCCCAGACCCCGGACACGGGCCCCCGACACCCCGGACACGAGTCCCCCGAACCCCGGACACGGGCCCCCGACCCCGGACAAGGGCCCCCGACACCCCGGACACGGGCCCCCGACCCCGGACACGAGCCCCCGACCCCAGACACGAGCCCCCGCCCCGGACACGAGTCCCCCGACACCCCGGACACGAGTCCCCCGACACCCCGGACACGAGCCCCCGACCCCGGACACGGGCCCCCGCCCCGGACACGGGCCCCCGACACCCCGGACACGAGCCCCCGACACCCCGGACACGAGCCCCCGACCCCGGACACGGGCCCCCGACACCCCGGACACGAGCCCCCGACACCCCGGACACGAGCCCCCGACACCCCGGACACGAGCCCCCGACCCCGGACACGGGCCCCCGCCCCGGACACGAGTCCCCCGCCCCGGACACGAGCCCCCGACACCCCGGACACGAGCCCCCGACACCCCGGACACGAGCCCCCGACACCCCGGACACGAGCCCCCGACACCCCGGACACGAGCCCCCGACCCCGGACACGAGCCCCCGACACCCCGGACACGAGCCCCCGACCCCGGACACGGGCCCCCGCCCCGGACACGGGCCCCCGACACCCCGGACACGAGCCCCCCGACCCCGGACACGAGTCCCCCGACCCCGGACACGAGCCCCCGGACACGGGCCCCCGACCCCGGACACGAGCCCCGGACACGAGCCCCCGACCCCCGGACACGGGCCCCCGACACCCCGGACACGAGCCCCCGACCCCGGACACGAGCCCCCGACCCCGGACACGGGCCCCCGACACCCCGGACACGGGCCCCCGACACCCAGGACACGAGCCCCCGACCCCGGACACGGGCCCCCGACACCCAGGACACGAGTCCCCGACCCCCGGACACGAGCCCCCGACACCCCGGACACGAGTCCCCCGACACCCCGGACACGAGTCCCCCGACACCCCGGACACGAGCCACCGACCCCGGACACGAGCCCCGGACACGAGCCCCCGACACCCCGGACACGAGCCCCCGACCCCAGACACGAGTCCCCCGACACCCCGGACACGAGTCCCCCGACACCCCGGACACGAGCCCCCGACCTCCGGACACGGGCCCCCGACACCCCGGACACGAGCCCCCGACCCCGGACACGGGCCCCCGACCCCGGACACGAGGCCCCGACCCCGGACACGGGCCCCCGACACCCAGGACACGAGTCCCCGACCCCGGACACGAGTCCCCCGACACCTCGGACACGAGCCCCTGACACCCCGGACACGAGCCCCCGACCCCGGACATGAGCCCCCGACCCCAGACACGAGTCCCCCGACACCCCGGACACGAGCCCCCGACACCCCGGACACGAGCCCCCGACCCCGGACATGAGCCCCCGACCCCGGACACGAGCCCCCGACACCCCGGACACGAGTCCCCTGAACCCCGGACACGAGCCCCCGACACCCCGGACACGAGCCCCCGACCTCCGGACACGGGCCCCCGACACCCCGGACACGAGCCCCCGACCCCGGACACGGGCCCCCGACCCCGGACACGGGCCCCCGACACCCCGGACACGGGCCCCCGACACCCAGGACACGAGCCCCCGACCCCGGACACGGGCCCCCGACACCCAGGACACGAGTCCCCGACCCCCGGACACGAGCCCCCGACACCCCGGACACGAGTCCCCTGAACCCCGGACACGAGTCCCCCGACACCCCGGACACGAGCCACCGACCCCGGACACGAGCCCCGGACACGAGCCCCCGACACCCCGGACACGAGCCCCCGACCTCCGGACACGGGCCCCCGACACCCCGGACACGAGCCCCCGACCCCGGACACGGGCCCCCGACCCCGGACACGAGGCCCCGACCCCGGACACGGGCCCCCGACACCCAGGACACGAGTCCCCGACCCCGGACACGAGTCCCCCGACACCTCGGACACGAGTCCCCCGACACCCCGGACACGAGCCCCCGACCCCGGACATGAGCCCCCGACCCCGGACACGAGCCCCCGACACCCCGGACACGAGCCCCCGACACCCCGGACACGAGCCCCCGACCCCGGACACGAGCCCCCGACCCCGGACACGAGCCCCCGACCCCAGACACGAGTCCCCCGACACCCCGGACACGAGTCCCCCGACACCCCGGACACGAGCCCCCGACCCCGGACACAAGCCCCCGACCCCCGACACGAGCCCCCCGACCCCCGACAAGAGCCCCCCCCCGACCCCGGACACGAGCCCCCGACCCCGGACACGGGCCCCCGACACCCCGGACACGAGTCCCCCGAACCCCGGACACGGGCCCCCGACCCCGGACACGAGCCCCCGACCCCGGACACGGGCCCCCGACACCCCGGACACGAGCCCCCGACCCCGGACACGGGCCCCCGACACCCAGGACACGAGTCCCCCGAACCCCGGACACGAGCCCCAGACCCCGGACACGGGCCCCCGACACCCCGGACACGAGTCCCCCGAACCCCGGACACGGGCCCCCGACCCCGGACAAGGGCCCCCGACACCCCGGACACGGGCCCCCGACCCCGGACACGAGCCCCCGACCCCAGACACGAGCCCCCGCCCCGGACACGAGTCCCCCGACACCCCGGACACGAGTCCCCCGACACCCCGGACACGAGCCCCCGACCCCGGACACGGGCCCCCGCCCCGGACACGGGCCCCCGACACCCCGGACACGAGCCCCCGACACCCCGGACACGAGCCCCCGACCCCGGACACGGGCCCCCGACACCCCGGACACGAGCCCCCGACACCCCGGACACGAGCCCCCGACACCCCGGACACGAGCCCCCGACCCCGGACACGGGCCCCCGCCCCGGACACGAGTCCCCCGCCCCGGACACGAGCCCCCGACACCCCGGACACGAGCCCCCGACACCCCGGACACGAGCCCCCGACACCCCGGACACGAGCCCCCGACACCCCGGACACGAGCCCCCGACACCCCGGACACGAGCCCCCGACCCCGGACACGAGCCCCCGACACCCCGGACACGAGCCCCCGACCCCGGACACGGGCCCCCGCCCCGGACACGGGCCCCCGACACCCCGGACACGAGCCCCCCGACCCCGGACACGAGTCCCCCGACCCCGGACACGAGCCCCCGGACACGGGCCCCCGACCCCGGACACGAGCCCCGGACACGAGCCCCCGACCCCCGGACACGGGCCCCCGACACCCCGGACACGAGCCCCCGACCCCGGACACGAGCCCCCGACCCCGGACACGGGCCCCCGACACCCCGGACACGGGCCCCCGACACCCAGGACACGAGCCCCCGACCCCGGACACGGGCCCCCGACACCCAGGACACGAGTCCCCGACCCCCGGACACGAGCCCCCGACACCCCGGACACGAGTCCCCCGACACCCCGGACACGAGTCCCCCGACACCCCGGACACGAGCCACCGACCCCGGACACGAGCCCCGGACACGAGCCCCCGACACCCCGGACACGAGCCCCCGACCCCAGACACGAGTCCCCCGACACCCCGGACACGAGTCCCCCGACACCCCGGACACGAGCCCCCGACCTCCGGACACGGGCCCCCGACACCCCGGACACGAGCCCCCGACCCCGGACACGGGCCCCCGACCCCGGACACGAGGCCCCGACCCCGGACACGGGCCCCCGACACCCAGGACACGAGTCCCCGACCCCGGACACGAGTCCCCCGACACCTCGGACACGAGCCCCTGACACCCCGGACACGAGCCCCCGACCCCGGACATGAGCCCCCGACCCCAGACACGAGTCCCCCGACACCCCGGACACGAGCCCCCGACACCCCGGACACGAGCCCCCGACCCCGGACATGAGCCCCCGACCCCGGACACGAGCCCCCGACACCCCGGACACGAGCCCCCGACACCCCGGACACGAGCCCCCGACCCCGGACACGAGCCCCCGACCCCAGACACGAGTCCCCCGACACCCCGGACACGAGTCCCCCGACACCCCGGACACGAGCCCCCGACCCCGGACACAAGCCCCCGACCCCCGACACGAGCCCCCCGACCCCCGACAAGAGCCCCCCCCCGACCCCGGACACGAGCCCCCGACCCCGGACACGGGCCCCCGACACCCCGGACACGAGTCCCCCGAACCCCGGACACGGGCCCCCGACCCCGGACACGAGCCCCCGACCCCGGACACGGGCCCCCGACACCCCGGACACGAGCCCCCGACCCCGGACACGGGCCCCCGACACCCAGGACACGAGTCCCCCGAACCCCGGACACGAGCCCCAGACCCCGGACACGGGCCCCCGACACCCCGGACACGAGTCCCCCGAACCCCGGACACGGGCCCCCGACCCCGGACAAGGGCCCCCGACACCCCGGACACGGGCCCCCGACCCCGGACACGAGCCCCCGACCCCAGACACGAGCCCCCGCCCCGGACACGAGTCCCCCGACACCCCGGACACGAGTCCCCCGACACCCCGGACACGAGCCCCCGACCCCGGACACGGGCCCCCGCCCCGGACACGGGCCCCCGACACCCCGGACACGAGCCCCCGACACCCCGGACACGAGCCCCCGACCCCGGACACGGGCCCCCGACACCCAGGACACGAGTCCCCCGACACCCCGGACACGAGTCCCCCGACACCCCGGACACGAGCCCCCGACCCCGGACACGGGCCCCCGACACCCCGGACACGGGCCCCCGACACCCCGGACACGGGCCCCCGACACCCCGGACACGGGCCCCCGACACCCCGGACACGAGTCCCCCGACCCCGGACACTAGTCCCCCGACACCCCGGACACGAGCCCCCGACCCCGGACACGAGCCCCCCGACCCCCGACACGAACCCCCCAACCCCGACACGAGCCCCCCACCCCCAAGGTGACCCGGGCCGCGCCCAGGGTGCAGGGTGGGTGGCACCCACAGTGCAGGCCCAGCTCGCTCCTCCCCACCACTCCGTGACAGACAGACAGACAGACAGGAGGCTGCCCTGGAGACAGACAGGAGGCTGCCCTGGAGACAGACAGACAGACAGGAGGCTGCCCTGGAGCCCGTGGGGTGCGGAGGGGTTGGACCCAGAACAGCCGTGGGACCCATGCAGGGCGGGGCTGGGAGCAGCGCCCTGCCTCCCCCTCCCCTCCCTCCATCCCTCCTTCATCCCTCCCTCCACCCCTGTCTCCATCCCTCCCTCCACTCCCCCATCCCTCCCTCCACCTCCCCCTCGCCCCTCACCTCCCCCCCAGCCCCAGGGCTCAGGTGCCACTTTCTGTCCCCAGAGAGGAAGGGAGGAAGGGAAGAGAGAGGAGGGAGGACTGGGCGCCGCACTGAGGAGCCTGAGGTGACCCAGGAGACCAGGAGAGCGTCTCTTGGTGGTCGGTGACCCCCATGGTGGCCGCGCCCCGGCTGGGATCAGACCCCCAGGCCCTGCGTGTGCCGCCCTGACCCCTTCGTGTCGCGAGTGCTGGGCCGAAGCTTGGTGGTCCCGGCCGTCTCCCGGCCCAGGGCGTGCGTCCGTCCTGCCATCGAGATGCTGGGGGACCGCGTGGAAGTGAGGCACCTCGCGTGTGGGCAGCGGCCTTTCCGGACGCCTCTCGGCTCTGTGTTTCGGGCTCTTCCCGTGTCTCCAGTTTCACGGGGGGACTGAGGTCCAGGAGGCTACGGCTTCCTTCCTGCTGCAAGGAGAGGAGAGAGGAGAGGAGGGAGAGAGAGGAGAGGAGGGGAGAAAGAGGAGAGGAGAGGAGAAAGAGGAGAGGAGAGGAGAGAAAGGAGGGAAGGAGAGGAGAGAAAGGAGGGGAGGAGAGGAGAGAAAGGAGGGGAGGAGAGGAGAGAAAGGAGGGGAGAGGAGAGAGAGGAGGGAGAGGAGAGGAGAGGGAGGACAGGAGAGAGAGGAGAGGAGAGGAGGGAGAGGGAGGAGAGGAGAGAGGAGAGGAGAGAAAGGAGAGGAGAGAAAGGGGAGGAGAGGAGAGGAGAGGAGAGAGAGGAGAGGAGAGAGAGGAGAGGAGAGAGAGGAGGGAGAGAGAGGAGAGGAGAGAGAGGAGAGGAGAGCGCTTGATCTCCGGTGACTCATTGTGGGAGAGGTTGTAATGAAGAGCAGCAGCCGCCTTAGGGAGCCGAGCCCGAGCCCTTTTCCGGTCTGGTCTGTGGCCGTGCGGCAGGGCAGTTAGACAGTTAGACGGGAGAGGCTGGGGAGTTGAAGAACCAAACGTCTTTTTGCCTCGGGGTTGTCGCTGGGGCTACAAATCTGCTCCCGGAGGCCTTTTTCCATTTTATTGGCTGGGACAGAGGTAACTGAGAGGGTGGGGAGGTGAGACACCTGCAGCCCTGCTTCCTGCTTGTGAGGGGCCTGCAGGTGGGGAGGGACCCACGGGAGGGGAACGAGTCACAGCCCACGCTCTCCCGGCCGCGGCCGTCCCGCCAGGCATCGCGGGTGTCTGCGGATACGGCTCCTGCGTGACTTTGACTCGGTGGCGCTGGGGTCTCAGGGCTGCAGGGTTCCGCCGCCCCCAGGCCTGCTGAGCGTCTTGCTCCTGCACGGTTAAGCCGAGCGTGAGCTGGCGTCTGTGCCTGTCGCCGTTGTCCCGGAGTGGGGCCCGGTCCACCGCAGCCTCCGCCCCACACACAAAGGCTGTCTGGGGGTGGCGGCCTGGGTGTGACACACTCACGCTGGCCTTGCTCCGTACGACGCTGTGCCCGGATTCACATTAATGATGACGGTGCGAAGTCACCACTTAAAATATTTTAAGTCCGGGGCCGGGTGGTAACGCAGCGGGTTAAGCGCACATGGTAAAAAAAAAAAAAAAAGCGCAAGGACCGGCGTGAGGATCCCGGTTCCAGCCCCCGGCTCCCCACCTGCAGGAGAGTCGCTTCCCAGGCGGTGAAGCAGGTCTGCAGGTGTCTGTCTTTCTCTCCCCCTCTCTGTCCTCCCCTCCTCTCTCCATTTCTCTCTGTCCTATCCAACAACAACAACATCAGTGACAAAATAATGATAAGAACCAGGGCAACCAAAGGGGAAAAATGGCCTCCAGGAGCAGTGGATTCATGGTGCAGGCACCGAGCCCCAGCAATAACCCTGGAGGCCACATGTATGTGTGTGTGTATATACGTGAAGTCAGTGGTCACATTTCTAGCTGTTTCCCCAGAGCCTGTCCTCCTGCAGCTCCAGGGAGAGGCGCCGTGTCCCTCTGGTCTGGGTGCCTGTGGGTAGCGGCACCAACAGCGGGCGAGCGTTGGAGTTTTGCTCAGTCCCGAAGCCCAGAGAGCCTGAGAAGGGGAAGTGTGTCAGGAAGGGCAGCTCTGACCCACACAGCAGCAGAGCCAGGGGCCAGGCGCACAGCTCTGCGAAGCGTGCGCTCACGTGCTCACCCGGGGGCCTGGGTTCCGGCCCCAGACGCGGTGATCTCCACCAGCTGGAGCTTTTTCTGGCCCTCGGTGAGCTTTCGCTGCGCGAGGGGGAGCCGGCTCGGGGTCACGGGCTGGGCTAGGTCTCTGCCCTGCTCTGCGAATACCAGACAGTTGTCCCAAAGCCGGAGGGAAGGGGAGGCCGCGTACCCGATGGGGCGCTTCCTAATCCATTTCCTGGTGTAGATTTTCGGCCTCCCGAGGTCGACGTCTGCACCTATTCGGCAGACGATCCTCTCGGACAGCCGCTGTCATTGGTTTCTTGAGCGTTTCTCCACAGTCGGAAGCGGGACGGCAGCACTTGTCGGTCTGGCCGGCAGTCTAAGATATTAGCAGGTAGCCCCGCTAGGCCTGCGGGAACTGCGGGATGGGCCCGAGCGAGCATGGTTTGCAGTAGGCTACGTCCCAGCAGGGACTAGGGCCCAGGCCGGAGCTCTGGGCCCTGCAGGCCACTCGCTCAGTCCTGCCGGCACCAAGAGCCGGGGACCTGGTTCCAGTTGAGCTGATATACAGGGAAAGGCCACCGCCTTGGGCTTGACCTGCGGAGCATATTGCCAACTCCTAGACTCGAAATGAGCCGGCTCCTTGTTTGTTTACCAGAGCTGTGTCCAGCGCTGCTTGGGGCAGTGCAGCGGACTGAGCCTGGGACTTTGGAGCCTCAGGCATGAGAGTCTCTGCAGAACCATCTTGCCGTCTACCCCCACCCCCACTCCGAAGATAAGAATTCTTTGTAGACCAAGATCTACAAATCGACAGAGACAAGAGCCCAGAGCACGAGGAGGCTTGGAAATCGTAGGGTCATGGGGAGCATCTGTGACGCCCAGCTGTCCGGGCCGTACCTCTGGGGGCTCCCTGGCAGTCCTGCTGCAGTCCCTGTGCCTCCTGGCTAAAGCCACGGGGTCTAGTCCAAGCCCAGCCCTGGGCGGGTGGCTGCAGGCAGGCACGGGGCCCAGCCTGGTGTTTTCCACAGGGCCCATGATGTCCCTCAGGCAGCGAGCGATCAGACTGCTTCCTGTCCTGTGGGTTTTCACTTGATTCCTCTGTCATGACAGAAATACTGCAGCCTAAAGGCTGGTTTGTTTGGCTTCTGGTACACACACTCAGCCCAGTTCAGCACAGAGCAGGTGCAGACCTTGTGGCAGTCGCCGCCTCCCTCCCTCCTCTCTGCTTACGAGGGTTTACCAGCAGGAGCCAGAGGGCCCAGAGCACAGCTCAGCTCTGGCTAGGTGGTGCCAGGGATCAAACCTGGGGCCTTGGGCATCCAAGC
The DNA here is from genome assembly GCF_950295315.1 of Erinaceus europaeus. Classification (NCBI taxonomy): domain Eukaryota; kingdom Metazoa; phylum Chordata; class Mammalia; order Eulipotyphla; family Erinaceidae; genus Erinaceus; species Erinaceus europaeus. Next base: position 1,075,272 of record NC_080177.1, on the reverse strand, counting down.
TGATGCCCTGACAGACTGAACTAGATCCCCTGGCTCCAGCCACCGCCATTTATTTATTTATTTATGGATTATTGGAGAGAGACAGACACCTGCAGCCCTGCTGCACTGCTTGTGAAACTTTCCCCCTGCAGGCGGGGGCTGGGGACTTGAACCTGGGTCCTTGCGCGCTGTAATGTGTGCGCTCAACCAGGCGTGCCACCACCCTGCCCCTAACTACTGCCCGCTGAGGACGGTCAGGTGAACTTGAGCAGATGGCCCCTTCCTCTCGCCGTTTCTCTGTTCAAGTTTTCTCCACACACTGGGTTCAGGCAGCTCCGTCCCGGAGGGGGCAGTTTCCCTGGAGTCGGCCTTCACGACTCTGGGGCCAGAGGGAGAACTCAGCCAGCTCTGGCTGCTCAGGGCTGTGTGTGAAGCGATGGCCACCCATCCCTCCTCGGGAAACCCCGGGTACCCCCGTGTACCAGACACTGCGCGGCCCCCGGGCGGCGTGGGCTCGCTCCTCCTTACAGACGGGGAAACTGAGTCCCGGAAAGAGAAGTCTGACGTGCAGAGCCAGGGCCCTGACCCCACCCTCTGAGCCCCAGAACACAGCACCCGGAGGGAGCCGGTGCCCTCCCGTGTGCCGTGGTCCCGTGAAGGACCGAGGCACAGGCTGTCTCTCTGCTCCCCGAGCTGTGCTCACACCCGTCGCCGCAGGCCCGAGAGCACGGGGTGCAGGAGGCAGGAGGCACCCGGTGGGCCCCGCTCCCTCAGAGCCCTTGGCCGGTGCTCCCCAGCCCTCACCCCGGCTTCGCTTCTGGGCCCCTGCCTGGAGGGAGACCCCAGCTCTGTGTTGGAGCGGAGGGACCCTCCGCCCTGGCCCCTGCTCCACCGACTCCTCTCACCCCCATTTGAACCCGCTGGCTCGCCCAGCCTGCAGAGAACAGGAAGCTCCCTGGGGGCTGTGCCTGACTCCAGATTCCCTTGTGGGCCCCCTTCCCCTGCGCCCCGCGACCTCTCGGCGCCCCCAGTTGGCGCCCTGGCACCCCGTGGGGTGGGGCCTCCGCTCGGTCAGAGTGCCGGTTCCCCGCCGGAGCTCCCCCTGCACGTCACTGCTGCCCGTCGGCCCCACGGGGCCTGGTGCACGCGGGGTGGGCGGTGTGCACCGACTAGACTTGAGCCCCTCGGGGCGGGACCGTGGCCCCCGTGTCCGTTCTGCACGCCGGGCCTCAGCACACGGGGCACGCACACGCTCTCCTTTTCTCGCTGAGGCCCTGGCCTGTCGAGAGCTTCCCCCAGTGCCAGAGGCCCCCCCGCACGGTGCGGGGCTCCGGCCAGGCCACGCTCAGCAAGGCAGGCACCCCCGGTGAGCTCTCCCATGCTCCCCACGCCGGGTGAACAAAGTCCAGTGCCAGGCTTCCGTTACTGGGACAGTTCTTTGGGGGGGGATCCGCATTTTCTGATGATGCCGCGGGCAGCGGAAATCACTTGTGCTGTGCAGACACTTTGCTCACAATGGCCTGTTGGAACTCCGCGTTCAGTCAGCAGCCCTTCCTGGCAAAGGTCACGTGTCAGCATTCGCTTCGCAAGGCCGGTGACTGAGGGCCGGGGTGGCGGGAGGGCACAGGCGCGCTGTCTGGGGTGGACTTCCGTCCCTGAGTGGTCTTCTCTGTGTGGGCCGTTCGGCAGCAGGTAGACGGGGCCGTCTGGCCTGCTCCCGGGGGCCGGGTGCTCACCTCCGCCTGCCGCGGCCAGCACCTCCTGCTCACACGGCCACCCCTTCCCGCCCTGAGTCCCAGCCTCCGCTCAGCTGCTCGCACTGACTTTCTGTGCTCTTCTGAGAGAGGAAGAGGAGGCACCACACCGCTGCTCCACTGCCCATGGAGCCCCGCTTGCTGCCGCAGCTTGAGTCCAGGGCCCCACGCACGGCGACACGTTCCAGCAGCCGGACTCGCTGATTCTGCTCTTTTAAAGGACGTGGACGAGAGCAGAGCACGGCTGCGAGATGTGCCCTCCGGGGTGGCCGCCCGCTTGCCGGCCATCAGAGGGTAGGGGACGCGGCCCGGGTAGGGTAGGGACGGCAGCATGCGGTCCCACGGGCACCCGTGCCTGACGCTCAGCCGCCCCAGGTCCAGAGAGGGACGTTTCCCCCTCAGCTGGCGGGCCTCCAGGCTCAGTCCCAGCACCCGTCCCGTCTGGGGTTCCGCCTGTGACAGACGTCCTGTGAGGCCGCCTCGCCCGTCCCAGGGACACTGGGCGGCTATTCGTGAAGCTACACAGTCCGCCCTGTGGAGACTGCCCCAGTAGACGGACGGACGGACGGTGTGTGACCTCAGCACAGAGCTGCTCTCACCCCTCGGGAGCCCCCAGAGACCCAGCCAGCCGGCCTGCTGTCCACACCTCCCTCCTCCCGTGTCCCCTCTGGCTTCCTTCTCGGGGCAGCCTTGGACGGCATCCAGAAGGGCCAGGGCACAGTCGGGCATCGGGAGCCTCTGCCCGTGTGACCTCTCTCCTCGGCTTTCCTTCTACTTTGTTTCTTGTCATCTCCGGGTCTTCTGTGGCGTACGCTGAGTTTTCAGACAGAAACAGAAACGAGCCACCAGCGCTTCCTCCAGCGCGGTGGGGGGCAGGTGCGAACCCGGGTCGCCTACTTTCCCAGTGAGCTGACCGGCCGCGGCCGTGACACGTCAGTGGTTGAGGGAGTGTTTATCCTTCCCTTAGATCCTGCGGAGTCCGGCCGCACAGCCCAGATGCCACCACAGGATTGCCTGGTTTGGCCTGGTTGGTTTTGTTATCAGAACCCTGCTCACCTCTGGCTGATAGTGGTGTGGGGATATTGAGCCTGGGACCTCAGAGCCTCGGGCGTGACCGTCTCTGTGCGTAACCATTGTGCTATCTCCCCCCACACACCAGGCTTTGTTGTTCTTGTTTGTTTGTTTAATTTTATTTATTTATTAATGAGAAAGATAGGAGGAGAGAGAAAGAACCAGACGTCACTCTGGCACACGTGCTGCCGGGGATCGAACTCAGGACCTCGTGCTTGGGAGTCCAAAGCTTTACCGCCGCGCCACCTCCCTGACCAGCTTCGTTGTTTTATCACCGTGGCCAAATGACCCAGTTGGCCATTGGGATCCGTGAAGCCGAGGGCGGGCGGTTCTAGCCCGTGCCTTCCCAGCAGGGCTGGAGCTGGCGTGCAGCTGGCCGTGCGCGGGAGGCGGGAGACAGGTTCTTGCCGCGGTGAGAAGCAGGTGAGTCCTCCCGGGGCGTAGTGTCACCTGCCCTCGGCTTACCACGCACGCCGTCTCCCCGGGCACCAGCCAGTCCGTGTGGCTGTTTGCTTGGCTGTGCCGAGTTCCCGGCCCGTCGCTGGCGGCAGGGAGATTATCTGTCCGACACGCCGCTTTCTGTGACTCCAGGCGCCGAAGGCAGGCGGGAAAGCGCTTGACAGCTGACGGGCCAGCACAGCTGGCACCTCGGCTCGGCGGGGCGGGGCCCGGAGAATCGGTCGGGAGGGACTCCCTCTGAGGGACTCGCCTCTGAGCTGCTCCTGCCACTGTTGTTGGAGCCGCGGCTCTCCTCCCGGTCCCGCCGCGGGATGAGGCAGCAGTGTCTCACCTCTTGAAAACCTAGCAGGGAGTGGTCCAGGAGGTGGCGCAGTGGCTAAGGCACTAGACTCTCAAGCATGAGGTCCTGAGTTCAGTCCCTCAATCCCTGGCAGCACATGTACCAGAGTGATGTCTGGTTCTTTCTCTCTCTCCCCTATCTTTCTCATAAATAAATAAAATCTTTAAAAAAAAAAAAAAAGAAAGAAAACCTAGCGGGGAAACGGGAACAGCTTCCCTTGGTAATCGGCACTTTCTTCCTCAGGTGCCGGGAAATCCCCCTCTGGTATGGCAGAGAGGACCCACCCGGCGCCGGGGAAGCGGTCAGACGCTGGCCCTCGCCGTAGCCCCCCGGCTCTGGCCCTCGGGACGGAAAGTCTCTCCCGGGCTTCGCCGCCCTGACTCCCGGCGGGCCACACCCCAGCACTCTCCCGCCTTCCCGACCCCGCGGCCGGTGCCTCCCGGGCCGCTTCTGCCCGGACACTGGCGTGGACGGGACCCAGCCCCGGCCCCGGCCGTCCCGCCCCGGCCGAGGGGGCGCCGCCAGAGTCAGAGCGAGCCATGGACCCGGTGGTCCTGAGCTACATGGACAGCCTCCTGCGCCGCTCGGACGTCTCCCTGCTCGACCCGCCCAGCTGGCTCAATGACCGCGTCATCGGCTTCGCCTTCGAGTACTTCGCCCACGGCCGCTTCCCCGGCTGCTTGGACCGCGTCTGCTTCGTGAGCCCCGAGGTCACGCAGTTCATCAAGTGCGCCGGCGACCGGGCCGAGGTGGCGGCCTTCCTGGAGCCGCTGGGGCTCCCCGCCAAGACGGCCGTGTTCCTGGCCGTCAACGACAACGGCGGCCCGGCAGCCGGCGGCACCCACTGGAGCCTGCTGGTCTACCTGCGGGAGCGGGCCGGCTTCCTGCACTACGACTCACATGGTGCCAGCAACGCGGCCCACGCCCGCCGCGTGGCGGCCAAGCTGGAGGCCTTCCTGAGCACGGAGGGCAGGCTGGCCTTCCTGGAGGAGGAGGCGCCGGCCCAGCAGAACAGCTACGACTGCGGGATGTACGTGATCTGCATCGCCGAGGCCCTGTGCCGGCACCTGCTGTGCCAGCAGCCCCTGCGCCTGCAGCTCACGCCCGGCTACGTCACGGCGCAGAGGGCCGTGTGGAAGGCGCGCATCGCCCAGCTGGCCCCGCGCCCGCCCCCCGCAGACCTCGGCCCTCGGGAAGCTCAGCCTCAGTGAGCCTTCCTGCCTCAGCCCGGGCCCTTGGACCCCAGATGTCTCGAAACTGCGCCTAGGCCTTCCGAAGGCATCCGCACTCGAGGAGGTCTGGAGACACGCTGCTCGCTGCCCTTCCCACAGTAGACAGACCCCAGGCCCGAGTGGGCGAGAGCCGCATGTTCGGGGGCGGGGTGGGGGCGGGGGCCATGGCGCTGGCGCGGCCTCTGGAAGAACTTGCCTCCCCCGCCTGATGCCTGGCATTCCGGGAGCGGCTGGGGGTGGGGCCCTGGGGGCTGGCTACAGTAAGAGGCTGGCGCGGGGTGCGGGGCGCAGTGCACGGCCACCCGCTGCGGGTTTGTTTGTTTGCCGGCCTTTGTGTCCCTGTCATGTCCCCGCCAGATGGGCTGCACCTGAGGTGTGCGGGCTGCGCAAGGCCTGACTTATAAGTGACCTTCCTGAACCCGTCACTGAAAATGCCGGCGATGTGGAACCGACAGTAAAAGAAGATGCCGCTGTGCCTCCTGCCTGTGTCCTCAGTCCTTTCGCACTGTGTGCGTGTGTGTGTGCGCGCGCACACGCGTGCAGAGTCCACACGGGAGCTCAGCTCCCTCCCCCTGCCGCCACCCCCAGCCCTCTGGCCCAGAGTGGGGAGACCAGCTGCAAGGCTGCGCCCAGAGCACCCACCCAGCTCCCCGCTGAGCGGGCACGAGGTTGGGGGACACCTGAGACCAGGGGTGCGATCCAGCCGCCCCATCCCTGACCTCCGCCGGCTCCGGCGAGGTGTTCTGAGCACGCTCCGGCCTCCTTCTGGGGGACTCTGCCTCGTCCTGCTCCCGCCGCAGCCCGGTTAGACGAGACGCCGTCACGGGTGGCAACACGGGCAGCCTTGGTACGGTCCCCGGTCTCGGTCTCGGGCATCAGCTGGGGGCCTGCAGCACGTGGCTTCTGTTGATCTCAGTAGTCTGCCGCTTGGCACCTAGCGCAGTGGGAGGAGCTGCTGCCCCTGACGGGCAGGGCCGCGCTGGGCCAGGCCGAGCACCCGTTCGCCTCGCATCCCACAGGACCGAGCACGTCAGCATGTGTGACGGAGTCTCCCCGGGTCCTGTGACGCCCAGCGCTCAGCCGCCCGCCTCACCACACACCGCCACCTCCCCACCCCACCCCACCCCACCCCCCAGTCCAAGGGAGCTTCAGAGCGGTCTGAAGAAGGCGGGTTTGGCAGGAGGGCTCAGTGGTCAGGGCATGTGCCTTGCTACGCACGAGACCCAGGTTCCAGGCCCTGTGCCCTGGGTGCAAAGGTCCCCAGCTCCCTCTGCAGACGCCTCGCCCCTCGCCCCTCGCCCCTCCACTGCTCCCTCTGCTTTTCTCTTTCCCTGGGTTTCCAGCAACACCGCCCCCCACCCCGCTGCCTGCCCCTGCCCTGCCCCAGCTTTTGCCCCACCTGCTGCAGGCTTGGGGTCCCATCCCCCGTGCCCTTGTCTTCCCTCGGTCTCTTATTGTCACTTGTGCTGCTGGCCGTGAGCCTGGGCCAGGGGCCTCGGGCATGGCCACCCCACCTCTGCTCCCTCTCTGCACACACTCCCCTCCCACATGAGGCGCTCGGACCCCTGCTGCCCCCCAACCCCAGCGGGCCTCCACACCCCTGCCCTGGAGTCCTTCCCCGGGATCTACAGGCAAGTCCAGCTCTGCACACCCCAGACTCCTCTCCCTCCAGCCAGCATCTTCATTCTCTTTATCCCAGATGGATGGAGAGCTGCCCCGGTGCCTGAGCACTCGCCAGGTGGTGCCTGGGCTCAGACCCAGGCCACACAGCCTAGTGGGTGAACTGTAATAACCTCCAGCCCCCGACCCCACCCTTGTTGAAGTCGTAGCTGCACAGGATAGTAAAAGAGGAAGGAGCCAGAGTCCCGTGCTCTGCCCGCCCGCCTGAGCGGTCTCCCCCGAGGCGGCGTCCTCACCGTCCTCACATCTCTCTGGCATCTGCCTGTGATGAGTCCGCCCTCAGCATCCTTGAAACCCACGACCTCTAGGCCCAGAGGGCACAGAAGCACGGGGAGTCCAGGCCCTGGCTGCATGTGCCAGAGCTACTCTCTCGCACTAATAAAATTGCTCAAGTTTTTAAGATACTTTATTACTTGTGGGCCGGGAGGTGGCACAGCGGATAAAGCACTGGACTCTCAAGCATGAGGTCCTGAATTCGATCCCCGGCAGCACATGTACCAGAGTGATGTCTGGTTCTTTCCTCCTATCTTTCTCATGAATAAATTCTTTTTAAAAAAGATAATTTTGGGGAGTCGGGCGGTGGCGCAGTGGGTTAAGTGCACGTGGTGCAAAGCGCAGGGACCGGCGTAAGGATCCCGGTTCGAGCCCCTGGCTCCCCACCTGCAGGGGAGTCGCTTCACGGGCGGTGAAGCAGGTCTGCAGGTGTCTGTCTTTCTCTCCCCTCTCTGTCTGTCTTCCCCTCCTCTCTCCATTTCTCTCTGTCCTGTCCAACGACAAAGCAACGTCAACAATGGCAATAATAACCGCAACGAGGCTGCAACAACTAGGGCAACAAAAAGGGGGGAAAATGGCCTCCAGGAGCGGTGGATTCATGGTGCAGGCACCGAGCCCAGCAATAACCCTGGAGGAAAAAAATAAATAAAATAAAAAGATAATTTTTTACTGGATAGAGACGACTTGAGAGGAAGGGGGAGATAGGGAGAGACAGGGAGACACCTGCAGCCCTGCATCACCACTCACGAAGCTTCCTCTCTGCAGGTGGGGACCAGGGGCCGGAGCCCGGGTCCCTGTGCACTGTGATGTGAGCGCTTAGCCAGGTGCGCCACCTCCTGGCCCCAGTAACTTTTTGTTTTATTCCCTTTTGTTGCCCTTGTTTTATTGTTGTTATTGCTATCGTTGTTGGATAAGACAGAGAAATGGACAGAGGGGGAGAGACAGACACCTGCAGGCCTGCTTCACCGCCTGTGAAGTGACTCTCCTGCAGGTGGGGAGCCGGGGGCTCGAACCAGGATCTTTATGCCCGTCCCTGCGCTTTACGCCACCTGCGCTTAACCCGCTGCGCCACCGCCCGACTCCCCCCAATAACTTTTTTAATCAAAGAAAAACATAGACACAAATTCCTCTGTGGCCAGAGTCACCATTGGAACCGAGGCACAGCGCCAGTGGCCAGGAGGTGGCGGAGGCCACAGCGCCCACACCCAGCCTGCCATGGTGACCCTGCCTCACTCATTCTCTGCCACTGACTCAAAAATGGCCCCGGCCGGTCCCTTGTGCAGCCCCTCCCGCCCCTGCCCTGCTCAGAGCAGCCAGCATGGAGACGCCCACGGGCCCCGGGCCCCCTCCTTTCAGCTCCTCCCGGAACATCCTCCCCACAGCAGACAGCGGCCCTCCGGCAGCCCTTCCCCGCCGCTCCTACTCAGGGTCGGGGGTTTCGCACACTCCCCTGTGAAAGTGACCATGAGGACCCGGGGGAGGCCAGTCTGTCAGAGCACCCTGGCAGGCCTGGGCCAGAGCCGCAGGTCCCACCCCTGCACCAATTTCTGCCAGGGCTGAGCAGTGTTTCAGCCTCTCTCTCTCTCTCTCTCTCTCCCCCTTGAGTCTGTTTGGTTTACCAGAGACTTCTGGCAATGTGCCTTGCATGTGAACACTGGTGATGTCTGTGGATTGTCTAGTTGGATGAATGAGTGAGTGAGTGAATGAATGTATGAGTGAGTGAGTGAATGAATGTATGAGTGAGTGAGTGAATGAATGAATGAGTGAATGTATGAGTGAGTGAGTGAATGAATGTATGAGTGAGTGAGTGAATGAATGAATGAGTGAGTGAATGAATGAGTGAATGTATGAGTGAGTGAGTGAATAAATGAATGAGTGAGTGAATGAATGAGTGAGTGAATGAATGAGTGAGTGAATGAATGAGTGAGTGAATGAATGTATGAGTGAGTGAGTGAATGAATGAATGAGTGAGTGAATGAATGTATGAGTGAGTGAGTGAATAAATGAATGAGTGAGTGAATGAATGAGTGAATGAATGAGTGAGTGAATGAATGAGTGAGTGAGTGAATGAATGAGTGAGTGAATGAATGAGTGAGTGAATGAATGAACACAATCCACGGGCCAGGCAGTGGCACACCCAGTTGAGCGCACACACCACAGTGCATAAGGACCCGGGTTCAAGCCCCTAGACCCCACCTGCAGGGGAAGCTTCCCAAGCAGTGAAGCAGGGCTGCAGGTGTCTCTCCATCTCTCTCCTCTGTCTCCTCCTCCCCTCTCAGTTTCTTTCCCAATAAAATGGGGAAAAGTGGCCTCCAGGAGCGGTGGATTCGCAGTGCCGGCATCAAGCCCGAAAGACAAACCTGGAGGCAAAACAAAACCTTTAAAAGTAATCATAACAGTCAACAATTAGCTTGGCTTTGTATGTGAACTCTCTTTTCAGCCACCAGGTTCCAGATGCCAGCAGGATGCCAACCAGACTTCCCTGGACAGACGACCCCACCAATGTGTCCTGGAGCTCCGCTTCCCCAGAGCCCTGCCCCACTAGGGAAAGAGAGAGACAGTCTGGGAGTGTGGATCCACCTGTCAACACCCATGTTCAGCGGGGAAGCAGTTACAGAAGCCAGAGCTTCCACCTTCTGCACCCCACAGTGACCCTGGGTCCATACTCCCAGAGGGATAGAGAATGGGAAAGCTGTCAGGGTGGGATACGGAGTTCTGGTGGTGGGAATTGTGTGGAGTTGTGCCCCTCTTATCCTATGGTTTAGTCAGTGTTTCCTTTTTATACTTTTTTTAAAAAGTAATTATAATAAATTGGCTGAGAGAGTAGCGCAGCGGGTTAAGCGCAGGTGGCGCAGAGCACAGGGACCGGTGTAAGGATCCCGGTTCGAGTCCCCGGCTCCCCACCTGCAAGGGAGTCGCTTCCCAGGCGGTAAAGCAGGTTCTCTCCCCCTCTCTGTCTTCCCCTCCTCTCTCCATTTCTCTCTGTCCTATCCATAACAACAACAATAAAACAAGAGCAACAAAAGGGGATAAATAAAAATTAGCTGGGAGATCAAGATCAGGGAGGAAGGAGCAAGGGGCAAGAACCCAGGGGGCGGGGGTCCTGTGGACTCCCGGTAGCCACACACCAGCGCCTGAGGGACAGACCTCCTCCAGCCTGGCTGCCGGGCTGTGCTGCCACCCAGTGGCTGCCGCTGGCATCACCTCCCCTGGGAGCCTGGCCTGGGGGCGTCAGGGAGTGGGCAGGGGGCTGGTGATTCTTCCCCCTCCAGGAGCCACAGACTCCCTGCCCTGCCTGGAGGGGCGACCCCCTGTCCTGGCCACGAGGAGGGCAGACGGGCGTCTGGGCACAGGCGTGAGGGCCAGTCCCCCGTCTCCCGAGTGTCCCTCCCACTAGAGTCTGGGTCACTGGGTCACCGCCCCGCCTCCCGTGGCCCTGAGTTTACGGAGGCAGAGACGCACCGCCAGACAGACCGGGGCTGCCATTGCAGAACCCAAGTTACGTGCCCAGCCTGCCCCCTGCCCCCTGCCTCCCGCCAGCAGCTCCGGGCAGCCGGGAGCTGTGCTCACTGCCGCCTGGGACTGGCTGCCGTCGCCGGGCTCCTGTGCCGGACAGGGAGGCTGAGCTGTGTTCCAGGTGAGTGAGAGAGAGAGACAGAGAGGGAGAGGTATCTGCCCTGACCGCCCCTGCCCCTGGACCCCCCCCTCTAGACCCCACTCTCCGGTTCTGGGGAGACACCTCGAGGCAGGGCTCCTAGACCACAGGGAAAGCCCATGTCTGGGCGTTCCTGTCTCTTTTTAAAATGCTTATTTATTTAGAGAGAGAGACAAATTGAGAAAGGAGGGGGAGAAAAGAAAGGGAGAGAGGAGAGAGACAGACACCTGCAGCCCTGCTTCACCACTCAAGAAGCCTTCCCCCTGCAGGTGGGGACCGGGGGCTTGAACCCAGGTCCTTGTGCCCTGGAATGTGAGCGTTTAACCAGGTGCGCCACCGCCTGGCCCCGACATTCCTTTGTCTTTCTTTTTTTTTTTTTAAAGGTTTTTGCCTGTTTTATTTTTTATTTTTTTTTTATTTAAGAAAGGATTAATTAACAAAACCATAGGGTAGGAGGGGTACAATTCCACACAATTCCCACCACCCAATCTCCATATCCCACCCCCTCCCCAATTGCCTGTTTTATTTATTTATTTTTACCAGAGCACCACTCAGCTCTGGTTTATGGTGGTGCAGGGGATCGAACCTGGGACTTTGGAGCCTCGGGCAGGAGAGTCTCTTTGCAGAACCATGATGCTGTCTACCCTCCGCCCAATATTCCTTTTTCAACCCAAGCTTAGCTGACTGGTGGTGGTGGTGGGGACTGAACCTGGGAGCCCAGGTAGGCATCTCCACACCACGTACTCGGCGCGGGAGCCCACCGGGCACTGAACTGGGGCCTCCTGCCCACAGGCCTCACACTCTGCCCGCCGAGTCCCGGCCTCAGCGTGCAGAGTCACCACACTGTCCCCCCGGGGCTGCCCACTGAGCCCCCCCACCCCTGCGCAGTGCTGGAGGGCTCTGCTCTCCCCGTCTTCCACCGCCAGCCCTGGTCACTCTGTCTCCTGGGCCCAAGCCACCAAGTGCACAACACCTCCACATGACGCCTCAGCCCTGGGTCTTGTTTTTTGAAACTTTTAAAAAAATGTTTTGATTGTTTAATCTCTTCCTTTATTTGATAGAGAAATAGAGGGGGGAGAGGTGACGGGAAAAGAGGGGGCCAGGCTGTGGTGCACCTGGGTTCGAGCCCCCAGCACCACCTGCAGTGGGGATGTTTCACAAGCAGTGAAGCAGGACTGGAGGTGTCTTTCTGTCTCCCTCCAATAAATATCTTTTTATTTTATTATTATTTTGTCTCCAGGGTTATCACTGGGGCTCAGTGCCAGCACTACGAATCCACTGCTCCTGGAGGCCCTTTTGTTGCCCTTACTGTTTATCGTGGTTATTATTATTGTTGTTATTGCTGTCGTTGTTGGATAGGACAGATAGGATAGGCTCTGATGGGATCCTTACGCCGGTCCTTGTGCTTTGCGCCATGTGCGCCTAACCCACTGCGCTACCACCCGACGCCTATTTTTTTATTTTTTTTATTATTTATTGTTAAATGGGAATCTGGGGAATGTTATGCATGTAAAAAAAAAAAAAAAGAGAGAGAGGGCCACAATGATGACAACAACAGTAATAACTACAACAATAAAACAAGGGCAACAAAAGGGAATAAATAAATAAAAATAAAATATTTAAAAAAAATTTTAAAAAAAAAAGAGAGAGGGCCCACCTGCAGGGGAGTCGCTTCCCAGGCGGTGAAGCAGGTCTGCAGGTGTCTGTCTTTCTCTGCCCCCTCTGTCTTCCCCTCCTCTCTCCATTTCTCTCTGTCCTATCCAACAATGACGACATCAACAATAACAATAATAACCACAACAAGGCTACAACAACAAGGGCAACAATGGGGGGAAAAAAAACATGGCCTCCAGGAGCTGTGGATTCATGATGCAGGCACTGAGCCCCAGCGATAACCCTGGAGGCAAAAAATATATATTTTTTTTAAAAAGAGAGGGAAGGGGGCTGGGCAGTAAGTAGCACAACAGGTTAAGCGCACACAGCACAAAGCACAGGGACTGGCATAAGGATCCCGGTTCCAGCCCCCGGCTCCCCACCTGCAGGGGAGTCGCTTCCCAGGCGGTGAAGCAGGTCTGCAGGTGTCTGTCTTTCTCTCCCCTCTCTGTCTTCCCTTCCTCTCTCCATTTCTCTCTGTCCTAGCCAACAACAACAGCTATAACAACAATAACAAAGACAACAAAATGGGAAAAATCGCCTCCAGGAGCAGTGGATTCATAGTGTAGTGCAGGCACATAGTGTAGTGCAGGCCCCAGCAGTAACCCTGGAGGCAAAATAAATAAGAGAGGGAAAGAGGAAGAAAGACACCTGCAGCCCAACAACAATGATGTCACGAACAACAACAATAATAACTACAACAATAAAACAACAAGGGCAACTAAAGGGGATAAGTAAATAAGGGGACCCCAGAGACAGCAGTTCCCAGAGACACTGCACCAGAGAGGGCAGGTCAGAGACGACAACAAAAGATAGGCAGACAAGAGGCTCAGAGAGCAGACTCCAGATCCCTCAGACCCCAAGTGACCCTAAAAGCCATGGACACCAGAGCCACAGAGACCCTGGGCAATCAGACCCCAGGGAACAGAGACCCCGGCCCCCGTCCCTCAGACCCCAGGGAACAGAGACCCCGGCCCCCGTCCCTCAGACCCCAGGGAACAGAGACCCCGGCCCCCGTCCCTCAGACCCCAGGGAACAGAGACCCCGGCCCCCATCCCTCAGACCCCAGGGAACAGAGACCCCGGCCCCCGGCCCTCAGACCCCAGGGAACACGGAGACCCCGGCCCCCGTCCCTCAGACCCCAGGGAACACGGAGACCCCGGCCCCCGTCCCTCAGACCCCAGGGAACACGGAGACCCCGGCCCCCGTCCCTCAGACTCCAGGGAACAGAGACCCCGGCCCCCGTCCCTCAGACCCCAGGGAACACGGACACCCCGGCCCCCGTCTCTCAGACCCCAGGGAACAGAGACCCCAGCCCTCCATCCCTCAGACCCCAGGGAACACGGAGACCCCGGCCCCCATCCCTCAGACTCCAGGGAACAGAGACCCCGGCCCCCATCCCTCAGACCCCAGGGAACAGAGACCCCGGCCCCCGTCTCTCAGACCCCAGGGAACAGAGACCCCAGCCCTCCATCCCTCAGACCCCAGGGAACACGGAGACCCCGGCCCTCCATCCCTCAGACTCCAGGGAACAGAGACCCCGGCCCCCATCCCTCAGACCCCAGGGAACAGAGACCCCGGCCCCCGGCCCTCAGACCCCAGGGAACAGAGACCCCGGCCCTCAGACCCCAGGGAACAGAGACCCCGGCCCCCGGCCCTCAGACCCCAGGGAACAGAGACCCCGGCCCCCGGCCCTCAGACCCCAGGGAACAGAGACCCCGGCCCTCAGACCCCAGGGAACAGAGACCCCGGCCCCCGGCCCTCAGACCCCAGGGAACAGAGACCCCGGCCCCCGTCCCTCAGACCCCAGGGAACAGAGACCCCGGCCCCCGTCCCTCAGACACCAGGGAACAGAGACCCCGGCCCCCCAGCCCAGGGCAGTGCACCTTCTGCCTGGCGGTGGTGGTCACGGCCAGCCCGGTGGGCGGCAGTCTCTCCGGCTCGTGCTTCCTGACAGTCTGCACAGACGGCACAGGGATGGCCCGGGACCCGCCTGGAAGCTCTCCTACAGGCAGGCCCCCAGGGCAGACCCCCACCCTTCCTGCCCTGAGCCCGGCCCCCACAGCGCCACCCTCTGGGCATCCCAGCAGCTCTGGGAATGGGCGACCTTGGCCTCCCCACCAAGCCCCTAGCCTCACCTCACACTCAGTCTCTCTCCTTTTTGACTTTTTAAAAAATATTTAATTAATTTTTGTTGCCCTTGTTGTTTTATTGTTGTAGTTATTGTTGTCCTTGTTGTTGGACAGGACAGAGAGAAATGGAGAGAGGAGGGGAAGACAGAGAGGGGGAGAGAAAAACAGACACCTGCAGACCTGCTTCTCCCCTGCAAGTGGGGAGCCAGTCCTTATGCTTTGCCCCTTATGCTTATCCCGCTGCACTACCGCCCAACTCCCAATAAAAAGATTTTTAAAAATGCATTAAAAAAATATCTGCACTCGGATTTTCACCTGTGAGCATCATATTTCTTTAGCTCTGACTTAAAAATATTACTTAGTTGTGGCCAGGAAGGCGGTGCAATGGGTGAAGCATTAGACTCTCAAGCATGAGCTTCGAGTTCAAACCCGGGCAGCACAAAACCAGAGTGATGTCTGGTCCTTTCTCTTTATTCCTATCTTTCTCATCAACCAATAAGTAAAACCTTTAAAGATAGATTACTGGGGGCTGCAGTATTAACTCTGCAAGTGCATGGCCCAGGCTGGGGTCCAGGTGACCCACAAGAGTGCCCCAACACCAGGGGAAGCTCTTCCCCTCCTCTCTCCATTTCTCTCTGTCCTATCCAACAACAATAACATCAATAACAACAACTACAACAATAAAACAAGGGAAACGAAAAAGGGAATAAATAAATATTTTTAAAAAGAAAAGGAAAGGGAGAAATGCTGGTGGGGGGGGAGTGCAGGCTCCCTTCCCCATAGTGCAGCTCCCTGTAGGGAGCCTGAGCCCACAGAGCTGGACACCTGGTCCAGGTGAGGTGTCCTCAGCCCCAGGATGTGGCGGGGCCCCGGCAACATCCCTTGGGTGTTCACGTGGGGTCTGAGCCCACAGCTGTCCCCCTGCCGCCCACCCCCAGCTCTGGCCCCCAGCAGGAGGAGAAGGAGGGAGCAGAGGCCTCTTTCTGCTTCCCAGAGGTGGGGGAGGTACCCTACCAGCCCAGCGCCCCTGCCGCCTCTCACCTGGGTCTGCTGTGCCCCTCCGGGCCAGGTGCAGCCCAGGTGCAGCCCGGGAAGGACTCCTGTGCAAGTAGGAGCCAGGCAGGCAGGAGTGAGGTGACCACACCCGGATTCCTTCTCGCTGGGTGTGGGGGGGCCTCTGCCGTCAGCGCTGGGGGCTGGGAGTCTGGGGTGAAGGCCAAAGCCGCCGCGTGCTGGCACGGCCCGCTCCTCCGGCCCCGCCAGCCCGGCCTCAGCTGCACCCCCAGGAGCAGGCCATGATGGGCACCCCCACCTGAGCAGGGTCCCCCAAGCTGCTCTCTGGCCCGGGGTTCAGTCCCAGCCAGGACCTCACCTGAAGGAGCTGGCTGGATCCCGGGACCGCCACATCACCAAGCCACCGGCCCCCACTCAGCCGGCACCCGGAGGCTCCAGACAAGAAAAGCAAACCCAACAGGCAGGGCTGAGTATGCAGTGGGGTCCTGCAGGGGCCCAGCCTATGGAGACAGGTCACCATCATCACTGTCTCTGCAGGTACATAGGTGGGCTCTGGTTCCCTCTCTCTCTCTCTCATAAAAATAATAAATCAGAGGGAGCTGGGCGGTGGCGCAACGGGTTAAGCACAGGTGGCGCAAAGCACAAGGACCGGCATAAGGATCCCGGTTCGAACCCCGGCTCCCCACCTGCAGGGGAGTCGCTTCCCAGGCAGTGAAGCAGGTCTGCAGGTGTCTGTCTTTCTCTCCCCCTCTCTGTCTGCCCCTCCTCTCTCCATTTCTCTCTGTCCTACCCAACAACGACAACAACAATAATAACTACAACAAAAAAACAACAAGGGCAACAAAAGAGAATAAATAAATATTTAAAAAAAATTTTTTAAATGATAATAAATCAGGAAAGGAAAGAGAAGAGAGAGAGAGAGGGAGGGAGAGAGAGAGAGGTGCAGACAGTCTTCTTGGGGCCGTGGCTTTGGCAGTGTCTGAGGGCAGACGCCCACACGCTGGGCTGAGTTGAGCTACTCTTCTCGCGGCCTGAAAGTCTCTGGGCGACCCGCCATGATCAGCTCTGAACAGGAGGCGACAGTGGCCCTGTTCATGGCTGGCACAGGAGCAAACTGCACAGGGGGCAGGGGGACCAGAGCAGGACGGACTCCAAGTTCTGAGTTGGTGAACGCGGCTGGAATGGACCGAGGACGCTCTGGGCTCCCAGAGGGCAGGCAGAGGAGGCCGCAGCCGGCCGGGCGCAGGGTGCCAGCCTGGGGGGTGGGGGGAGCTGGCACGGCAGGAAGAAGGCAGTGGCAGAGAAAAGACCAGGATGTTCAGTGGGTGTCGCCAGACACTGCCTCGCCCAGCACAGAGACAGAGCATGCTGGCTTGCTGGTCTCAGCTCTGACAGCATCTTCCCAGACAATGTCATTAGTCCGCCTGCATGTCAGCCATCAGGCTCCAGCAAAAACTGCCAAAGTCATGGGCCCTAGGAACATTCCTGAAGTAGACTTTCCACCCTAAAATCCCTATCCTTATCTGCTCTATTCCTATACTTTGGTTCCTGATTATTAAACATTTTTCCTGCTTTTTTTTAAAGATTTTTAAAATTTTTATTTATTCCCTTTTGTTGCCCTTGTTATATTGTTGTAGTTATTATTGATGTCGTCGTTGTTGGATAGGACAGAGAGAAATGGAGAGAGGAGGGGAAGACAGAGGGGGAGAGAAAGACAGACACCTGCAGACCTGCTTCACCGCCTGTGAAGCGACTCCCCTGCAGGTGGGGAGACGGGGGCTCGAACCAGGATCCTTACGCCGGTCCTTGCGCTTTGCACCACTTGCACTCAACCCACTGCACTACCGCCCAACTCCCTTTTTCCTGCTTTTTATCTTTACCTTTCAGACACCAAGTTGAAGATGTTACTAGGATTCCAGCCTGACTTCCCTGGATAGACGCCCTCACCCATGTGTCCTGGAGCCTCCCCTCCCCAGAGCCCTGCCCCACTAGGGACAGACAGACACAGGCTGGGGGAGGGGGAGGTAGGGGCAGGCGGTGGCATGCCAGGTTAAGCGCATATAGTATGAGGCACAAGGACCGGCATAAGGACCCCGGCTTGAGCCCCTGGCTCCCCACCTGCAGGGGCGTCGCTTCCCAGGCGGTGAAGCAGGTCTGCAGGTGTCTATCTTTCTCTCCTCCTCTCTGTCTTCCCCTCCTCTCTCCATTTCTCTCTGTCCTATCCAACAACGACAACAACAACAACAACAACAAAATGGAAAAAATGGCCACCAAGAGCAGTGGATTCATAGTGCAGGCACCGAGCCTCAGCAATAACCCTGGAGAAAAAAAAAAAAGGCTGGGATTATGGGTCCACCTGTCAATGCCCATTTCCAGTGGAGAAGCAATTATAGAAGCCATACCTCCCACCTTCTGCACTCCAAAAAGAATTTTGCTTAAAGCAGGTCTGCAGGTATCTGTCTTTCTCTCCCCCTAACAATTATAACATGGGGCTGGGGAGACAGCGCAATGGTTCTGCAAACAGACTCTCATGCCTAAGGCTCCTAAGTCCTAGGTTCAGGCCCTCGCACCACCATAAGCCAGAGCTGAGCAGTGCTCTGGTATTTCTGTTTCTCTCTCCCACCCCCCGCATCTCTCTCAAAAATAAATTATAACAGCAACGATAAGCAACAAGGGCAACAAAGGGGGAAGAAGTGGCCTCCTGGAGCAGTGGATTCATGGTGCAGGCACTGAGCTCCAGCAAGAACCCTGGAGGCAAAAAAAAAAAAAAATGACTGAGCATGGGCAGGGCAATGACGTGAGGGCAGGTGGCCCTGGGTTTGATCCCCGGCACACGTGTGCCAGAGCTGACATCAGCCTGGGGGAGGTGTATCCCCATCAGCCTCTGGGGGGCAGCACTGGAGCCCCATCTTCTCAAGAGCCCCCTGGGTGCAGGGGCCCTAGAGCTTGCCGAGCCAGGCTGGTCCCCCTGTAACCTCGCCCCTGCCCCCACCCAGCCTGCAGGGCTGAAGCCACCTCCCCTCTTGGGGCAGGGGCAGGCCAGAGCGAGCTTGGCCCATCATGCTGGAACAGCTCCTCTCACCTCCCCCTCCGCCCCTTCGTCCTGGGCTGCCAGATGGGCCAGTGAGGGGCTGGGGGGGTAGGGGTGCGGTCCCCGGGGGCTCCCCGAGGGCCGTGAGGCCTGAGGTCCGTGCACAGCGGGGGAAAGATTGACACTGTGCTCCGTGGGTGGATGGACGCAGCGGCGGTGGGGAGGGCGAGCGGGAGGTGTTTCCTGGGGCGTCCCCGAGGGTCTGCCACCTCACCCCCAAGTCCAGATGCCCGGCGGGCAGGGCACAAGTGTCCCAGATGCGGTGCCCACCTGGATGCCCAGCCCCCGAGGGGTCCCCAGCTCTGGTCCCTTCCTCCTCCCCGCTGACTGGAGGCCCCCCTTACCTGGCCGCCCTAGTGAGGTCACCCCAGCTCAGAACGGTCAACACAGCTCACCAGTCCCAGTTACAGACAGACAGACAGACAGACAGGACCCGGTGGAACAGGACAGGCTGCCTGGCCACCTCAGTGAGTTCACCCCAGCTCAGAGCGGTCAACGCAGCACCAGTCCCAGTTACAGACAGACAGACAGGACCCGGTGGAACAGGACAGGCTGCCCGGCCCCACCCACCCACAGGCGGCGCCAGCCCCCAGGCGGTCCTTCCTCTGCCATCCTGCCCCCAGGCCGCATCCCAGGCCTGTTCAGCCAGGCTGGGGTCTCTCCAAATGCTTCTCTCCTGTCTCCCCCGACACCCCTCCCCCACTCCAGGGCAGGGACACAGCTGGGGGTGGGGGTGACAGCAGCACACTGTCCCTGGAGCTGGATGCTGCCCATCGTAAAGGTGACCTCAAAACAAGGTGTGGCGTGCTCAGATGATTCCCCTCCCCCAACCCCTGGCAGCCAGGGACGGCTTCCTCCTTTCTGCAGGGACCAGACGGACGGAGGAGACAGGAAGCAGAAGCGTTCAACTCTGCCCCCCCCCACCCAGGTGGGGGTCTGGGGGTGAGGGCCTTGCAGAGGGCGGGCAGGTCGGGCCCAAAACCCAGGTTCCTCCTCATCCTCCCTCGCGGCTCCCATGGGTGGAACCTGCTCAGCTTTTCAGCTAAACCATGGTGTGTTGGGAGCCGCGTTCAGGGTAAACCCCTCAGGCCCCCCGAGAAGGGGGATAGCCAAGGGGACTTACATGGGAACACCATGGCCCTGGCTGCACTCCGCCGCTCCCCCGATAGAGATTATGCTTGGCTGTTTGGTGTGTGCTAGATGGCGTGCAGCCACGTTCTTGCTTAGGCTCTGCTGAGTTTAGCAGAGCAGAGTGACCTCAGGCAAGTCCAGTAAGACAAAATAAAGTCTGTAACCTCTTCCCTGTATTATTGTTCCCGTAACTAACCACAATCACTGAGTGACCTTTCTCTGTATGGATAACGCTGATGTGCAGGACTCTGTAACTGCCTGCTTTTAGTATAAATATCAGAAGCTCAGAAATAAACTGGCCTGTGTCTCTGGCACAAGAGCTCCCTACCCCACCCATGTCTCATCCCTTCTCTCAGGGTCATCATTGAACGTTACTCCGTGCTGGACGCGGAGGCAACACTGGTAACTATTTTCCCCCTTCAGGCTTATTTCTGGGGCTCAGTGCCTGCACTACACATCCACTGCTCCTGGTGGCCAGCTCCCCCCCCCATTGTTGTTATTGTTGGATAAGACAGAAATTGAGGGGGAGAGACATTTAGACCTGGGGCTTGAACCGGGATACTTGTGCTTCTATGTGCACTTAACCCGGTGTGCTCCCACCTAGCCATTGTGACTTTACCTTTTGGACAGAGATTGAGGGAGAAACCTGCCACCATAATCCTCACCACCCATGAAGCATCTGCCCACAGGTGGGGACTAGGGGCTCAAACCCGGGTCGTATGCATTGTAGTGTGTGTGCTTGACCCAGCCTCACCCTGGTGACTTAGCACCTGGCAGCTCCATCACCACTCACTGGTCACTTTGGGGTGGTGCTGCCTTTGGTCTTTGGGGATAGGCGCCCACAGCGGGGGACCTGCGCTCCCAACCTCCATCCTTGTGCTGCCAGCCTGAGGGTGGCCAGGTGACCCCCATCCCTGGGACATTGCCCCCCCCCCCCTGCACTAGACAGAGCAGACTTGACTGGGGGGCCTGGCAACCATGCTGGTTCATGGCCCTAGTGTGAAGCAGTGCTGCAGATGTCAGATGTCTCTCCCTTGCCTTCCCCATTCCCGTCTCTATCCAAAGTATTTTTTTAAAAAGGCCATAGGCTGGATAGCTCACTGAGCAAGCCAGCTGGACCATGTGGCCTCTGTGGGGGCGGCAAGGTGGGGCCAGGGGAGGGCAGCTGAGGGCAGCCCAGAGCTGAGGTCTCCTCCTGTCCGGTTTCCTAGTCCCAGATGTGTTTCCCCCAGGGTTATCGCTGGGGCTTGGTGCCTGCACTACAAACAAATCCACTGCTCCTGGAGGCATCTTTTTTTCCATTGTCGTTGGATAAAAGAGAGATGGGGAGACAGACACCCCTGCAGGTGGGGAGCACACTGGGTCCTTGTGCCATTCTTCTAGTGTTTGCCCTTCTTCCGTAGCCAGTCAACAGCGTCAGGTTGAGCCTGATGTAAAGTTTCGAGACCTCCTTTGAATCTGGAGAGGTGGCAGTCGTTGACTATGTGGGTCATAGTCTGTCTGGAGCCGCAGGGGCTGTTCGGGTCGTCTCTGGCTCCCCAGCGATGGAACATAGCGGCGCACCGGCCATGGCCTGTTCCATAGCGATTGAGGAGGGCCCCATCATAACGTGCCAGGTCAAAGCCGGGTTGACACTCGCAGGGGTCTGTGATGAGGTGTTTGTTCTTGACCTCGGCTGACTGCCAGCTCTGTTTCCAAGAGTGCACTACTGCCCGCCCCCGATTTCTTGGTATTTGCTGTTAGTAGAAATTCTATTGATTTCCCCTAGACTCCAAGTTTGCACAACAGCCTGGTTGGCTGTTCACAGGTGCCCAGCAAGGCTCCAGGGTCCCCCCCCCCCCGCCCAGGCAGGAGTGTCAGCCAACCTGGCTCCTTCCCTGAGGGGTTTGGGCAGTGGCCTCAGAACGGCACCCAATGCTGTTCAAACTTGTCATCAAGGTCTGACGCCTTCCTCCTGTCCCCACCTGGAAAGCCACTTGTGCCTTGACAAGGGCTCCCGGACGGTTTACCTAAAAGCATATTTGCTCCCCTTTTCCGTCTGATGTGATTTTATCAATAAAACTCTGCAAGAGTTCTGGCCAGGGGCACACCTGGCACCCCCCATCCCGGGGTGTCTGGGTGCTGTGCCTGAAGGCTCTTGGGTCCTGGCATCTGGCAAAGGCTCTTCCTGCACTCAGGCTGCCTCTGCACCTGAGTTAAACAGCAGCCAGGACCCGGCTCAGCTGGCAGAACACCGTACTTGCAGGTCCTGTTACCTGCCCCAGGTGGCGCGCCGGCTCCTCTCCCAAGGGGAATGTCGAGAGCGGAGCAACTGGAGTGGGAGACTGAACCTGAGCCTGGGAGTCCCAGGCAGGGGAGTCTGTCTGTCTGCCTGGCCGACTCTAGTAACACATCTTTTAAAAACCCTGCCCATTAAGACCTCACCGGTGGCAGGGGACCTGTCTGGGGGTGCTGGAGGACCCAAATCCAGCCCGCCCCCCAGAACCTGCAGACCTGGTGCCCTGGGAGGGAACACCCCCGCCGCCACCCCCCCCCCAAGCAAAAGACGGGAGCTTCTGGTGTTTTTTATTGAGAGCAGGTCAGGGACACAGCAGTCACAGGCGAGAGGGAGGGTGGAGTGTTGGCGACTGCAGCAGCTAGGCGGGCACAGCGAGGGGGGTGCAGAGCTGCCCCAGGCCCAGCCTCCATGTGGGGTCTGAGAATGGCTTCCTACAGGAACTGAGCAGCATGTATAGGAGAGGAAGCAGGGCCACCCCCGCAGCAGCCCTGGGCCCCGAGGCCCCTCTGCCCTGGCCAAGGGGTCACAGCACAGCCTGGTCCCGCCCCTGCCCCTCTTGCACTGGGGCGGTCTCTGGCCTGCGGGATGGGGCGGGGCACATGGGGGCTCAGGGCACGGGCACCACACGCATGGTGTTGGTGAAGCCCGAGCCGGGGCGCCAGCCTGTCAGCACGATCACCACGTCGCCCTTCTTGAAGAAGCCGCGGGCCTTGCCTGGAGGGAGAAGGCAGGGTGGGGGGTAAGGGTCTCCTGCACGCCTCACTCCCGCCACCAGGGGGCAGAAGCCAGGCCAGCACCCTGTGCAGAGGAGCTACAGCCCCCAGGCACCGGACTTCCAAGGGGGGGGTCCCAGCACCCCCCACGGACATGCCGCTGTGTTCTTTAATTTTTGCATTTTTATTGTATTGCCACCAGGGTTGTTGCTGGCACTACGAATCCTCTGCTCTCAGAGGCCATTCCCACCCACCCCCATTTTTTAATTTGATAGGACAGAGAAAACAGAGGAGACAGGCCAGGCGGTGGTGCACCTGGTTGAGCGCTCACATTGCAACGCACGAGGGTCCAGGTTCAAGCCCCCGGTCCCCACCCGCAGGTGTGTCTCTCCCTATCTCCCCCTTCCCTCTCAATTTCTGTCTTCAATAAACAGACTATAAAAGAGGCAAGATGACACACCTGCACACCTACTTCACTGCTTGTGAACTGTGCCCCTTGCAGGGGGGAAATGGGGTCTTGAACCCAGGTCCTTGTGCATGGTAACGTGCGCTTAATCTGAGGTAGCACTGCCCACCCTCCCCACCCAGTGTGCTTCCTGACGGCATTTCACTGGCACGTAGGGTGACAAGCTCAGCCTGTGCAGACCCTGAACTTGCAGGTGCAGACCCGAGGCTGGGATCACCTCAATGCACCCAGGAACGAGGGAACGAGACAGCAGGGCGAAGCACCCCGTCCTCTGCCCGGGGACCCTGAGAAGCTCCCGGGAGGCCGGCAAGCAGAACCCCCTCCCTGCAGGGAGCCCGCCTGGCCACCCGCCACTCACCGACATTCATGGCCAGGTTCACACGAAGGTCCACGTCCTCAGCCCAGGCGTCCTGCACGGGATCCTTACACAACACCGGGAAGATGCCACGGTACAGGTGGGCCTGCCGGGCCGTCTGGGGGTTGCGGGTCACGGCGATGATGGGGGCTCTAGGGCGGTAACGGGCCACCTGGTGGGCAGACCTGGAGGGGGGCAGATGGGCAGGAGACCCTCAGAAGGTGGACGGGGCTCCCGGAAGCCACTGGGCTTTTTTTTTTTTAACCAGAGCACTGTTCCGCTCTGGCTTGTGGTGCAGGGATTGAACCTGGGACTATGGAGCCTCAGGCATGAAAGTCTCTTTGCATAACCATTATGCTATCTACCCCTGCCCTGGCCCTCCCTTTTCTAGCCTGTGGCTCTGGTCCCTGTAGGACTCAGGCCCCTCTGGGGGGAGGATGACCACCCCCAACAATTGACTTTCACCTCTAACCTTTGCTGTGCTGTCACCCTCTTGCCCACTTCCTGTGGGGCGAGAGACCACCATTCTAGCCACCCTTTCCCTCCTGCTCACTGCCAGAGAGCCAGGCAGGGGGACAGTCACCATCCTGCTGCAGGCGAGGGCACGGTGCCCGGGGGGCCTGGTCTTCCCATCACCTCCCACCCCAGGCCCTGGACAGTCCCAGCAAGGGCGCTCAGGGCCCCAGAGGCACTTCTGAGCTCTGGGGTGCCCTGTGGCTGAAAGGGGTGAGTGGGGGCTCCGGGGGCTGTGAGCACCCCATGAATCAATCCCTGCCAGGTGCTGCAACTGACGGGGGTCAGGCTGGCTGTAGGGTCCCCAGACGCCAGGCCCCCCGCCTTTGAGGCTCGGAGGTAGAAGGGGGGCCTGTGGCCCCGGTCATGAGCTGGCAGCTTGGACTCCACTCTGAGGAGCACTTCGCGGAGGAGACAGAGGTGTTGAGTTGAGAGGCCCTTCTCGGTCCCCACTGGCAGAGGGTTGTCTGCAGGGTCCGCTTCACCGTGAGCCTGGACGCCAGCTCTCAACCAGATGCTCCAAGGGCCGTGGGAGGTGACTCGGTGGCAGCGTGTAGGACGTGCAGGCCTAAGGCCCCGGGTTCGAGCACCAGCACCGCGGAACCTGCCAGATGAGCAGTGCTCCGGTCTCCTTTTTTTCCTTTGTTTAAATTGACTTCGGTCAGGGAGATGGCACAGTGGTAGAAAGGAGGCCTGCAGGCCATGCACCGGGCCGAGTCTACCAGAGCCGAAGTCTGGCTCAGACTGCTTGGCTGCCTAGCTGCAGCCGTGAAGAAATCCCTGGACTCTGTGGTCTGGGAGGTGGCGCAGTGGATAAAGCACTGGACTCTCAAGCATGAGGTCCTGAGTTCAATGCCAGGCAGCACATGGACCAGAGTGATGTCTGGCTCTCTCTCTCTCCTCCTATGTTTCTCATTAGTAAATAAATAAGAATCTTAAAAAAAAAAGCCACTCAACAAACACATCACTGCTGCCGATGGCCGTGACTCTAAGGCCCAGCACCACCCAGGCCAGAGCTCTGGCCCACTTAGTTAAGCACACACATTACAGTACACAAAGACTCAGGTTCAAGCCCTTAGTCCCCAGCTGCAGGGGGAAAGCTTCACGAGTGAGGTGTCTGTCTCTCTCCTTCCCTATCTCCCCCCTCCCAGTTTCTCTCTCCAGTGATAAGTAAATTAATGATCATATTAACAGGGGTCAGGTGGTGGCCCATCCATTACAATGCCCAAGGACCTGGGTTCAAACCCCAAGCCCCCGCCTTCAGAGGGGAAGCCCCACCAGTGGTGAGGTAATGCTGCAGGTGTCTGTCTCTGCCTCCCTGTCTCTTCCTCAAAATCCTAAAATGCAAGGATGGGGCCAGGTGGTGGCACACACACAGCCCAAGGACTCAGGTTCAAGCCCCCTGGTCCCCACCTGCAAGGGAAGCAGGGCTGCAGGTGTCTCTAGCTCCCCTTCCCATACCAATTTCTGTCTCTACCCAATAATAAAGAGAAACATTTGCAAGCTGAAGTGCAAGGCGCTCTCTCTTTACAGCGAGGGAGATGCAGGGCAGCAGAGCCCAGGCCCACGCTGCAGCTCTCCCTCCCGTCATGGTGACGGTGATGGTGACGCAGTGGGCAGGCCCAGCCCGCGGTCTCTGGCCTGTGCGGGGCAGCCGCTCCAGTGCTCCTGCCGGCTCCGTGCGGCCCGGCCGGGTCGGCGTGGGGTGCTCCTGGTGGGTTCTGGCCTCGGCCCGGGGGCAAGGGCACAGGCACGGGCGCCCGGAGCGCCTCCTACCTGCCGGACTTGGTGAGCACGATGATGGCACCGCTGCAGCACTTGAAGGAGGCCTCCACGGCGCCCACGGCGGCGGCTTCGGTGGGGTCGCTGGTGATGGGCGCCAGGCGGCGCAGCTCCTCAAACAGCTGCAGGTGGTAGATGGCCGCCTCGGCCTCTCGGGCGATCTGGGGGGCGACCCGTGTCCCGGGGAGGGACGGGGGACAGGCTGTGTCAGCACCGGGCTGCAGGGGTGTGGGGGGCGGCGGGCCTGGGCGAGGCCGCCTGCATGGGGTCCTGAGCTGCCTGCTGCCTGCTGCCCGGGGCCTCGGGCACCTGTGATCCCGCTCGAGCTTGAGCGGCTTTACCTGCCCTCGGGCCCTACCTGCCGGACTCCGTGAGGACTACCAGGGCGGCCGCTAAGCACTTATAAGAGGCCTCCACGCTGCCCATGGCCATGGCCTCCATGAGGTCGTTGGAGGGGGGCGAGGCCCGCACCAGCTCTTCAAACAGCTGGCGGTGGAACATGGCGGCCTCGGCCTCGCGGGCTATCTGCAGGGGCGGGGGAAGCCAGAGAGGGAGGGAGAGAGACGGAGAGAGGCAGAGAGAACACACAGGAGCGTTAATCAGAGCAAGTCACGCGGGTTATTGAGCTGAGGAGAGGTAGCACGGTGCAAGCCAGCGGGGCCGCCAACTGAGCCGCACTCTGGAGGTGTGGGCTGCAGAGCTCTGGGAGGCAGGCTTGCACCGTGCTGCCCGGGGAAGGCCGGGCCCTTGCTCCTCACAGGGCTGGCAGGGCCCAGCTCAGGCACCAGGCTGCAGTGTTGACGCCGGCTGGTGCCCCACTGCGCGGCCGTGTGAGGAGACGGGGCCCGTGGGAGCTGGCAGATCGATTTTGTGAGACACGTGATTCAGACCCAGTGATTAAAAAGGCAGAAGGAAGGAGTTATTGGAGACACCTGGTCAGAGCAGCCGGGGGAGGGCAGGTAGCAGCGGAGGGTGGGCGTGCATGCGGGGGGAGGGGGCAGCCAAGCACAGCACTGAGGTGGGTGAGGTGGGCGAAGCAGGCAGAGGTCAGATTTCCTCCTGCAGGAAGAGGCGTCAGCAGCACAGGATGGGGACGGACCGACATACCTGTGCCGCCCAGCCTTGCTCCAGGCAGAGGGAGAGTGCAGGGGGTGTGGGGAGGGGCCGTGGGCAGAGTGGACAGGACTGTGGGAGCTGAGGCGTGCAGTGCAGCCAGGCCCGGCTCTGTGCAGCTTGTCTGTCTGTCTGTCTGCCTGCCTGTCTGCAGGGAGGATCTAGGCCTGCAGATGGGGCCCTGGGCCTCGGAGCTCAGGCCTCTCCTGCCTGCTCTGTGGCAGGTGAGGGCTTTGGCTTCCCAGCCAGCAGACCTGGTTCCAGCCTCGGCTCCACAGGGGTGTGTGTGTGTGTGTGTGCGAGTGTGTGTGTGCGTGCGTGCGGGTGTGTGTCCGTCCTGCCCCACTGGGGCCTTATCAAACGCCTACTGGCACAACGGATGCTGAAGTGGCGATCACACCCCGGGCCGGACTCCGAGGCCTCAGGATTGCCGTCACGTGTCCCGTGGTTCAGGAAATCAGGTCAAAGTCCTACCCTGACCTCAGGCCACCAGGCCACACAACCACCCCCAGGGAGAAAAGGGCAGCTGAGGAGACGGGCACTTAGTAAGCAGCCCAGCACCACACAGCAGCATCTAGGATGCCATCGTGCTTCTCCCCTGGGTCTGAGAACCCAGAGTCCAGCATCTGGGCCAGGGAGCCCCCGAGACATCGAGTCTGCTCCGGGGCGCCACTTTAAGCACAGACTGGACAGTGGATGGGCAGGAAGGGGCTCTAGAGGGGGACAGGCCAGGGAGGGCAGCACGAGGGAGGGTGAAGATAGCCCCTGCTGAGGAAGTTCACCTGCCATGTCCACTCCTAGGCTCGGGAGCAGGGCAGGGGGCAGAGGCGCTGCGGAGACAGCTTGCCCAGGGGGCACAGTCACCAGGTACATGGCCCCGGCCAGAGTGCTGGCACCCTGAGGGAGCACCCTGAGGGAGGCCATGGGTGCCAGTGGCTGGGTTCTCCTGCATCCTGTCTTTACTGTAAGAAGTTTCAGCCCCAGGGCTGGATGGTGGCACACCTGGTCAAGCACGCATGTTACCGCGCGCAGGCACCCAGGTGCAAACCCACAGCCCCCCTCAGTGCACTGAATGTGGGCAGGGGAGTTGCTGGAGCGGTGCTACACGTGGCTCTCGGGACCCTACACCCCTCGTCCAGTCTAGGAAAAAGTGAGACACTGGGATTCAACGAGCAACCACTGAGCTCTAGGAAAAAAAAAGGGGGGTTTGTCCAGGAGCTGCACAGGCACCCAGCTCACCCCACAGCATCCAAAGCCCTCACCCCAGGTCCCCGCACACCTGTCACCCATCCTGTCTCTGCACACACCCGCCACCATCACTGACGCCCCTGGCGCGTGGGCCGCGTGCACAGCTGGGCAAAGCAGGCTGGCTACACACCATGCGGGTGGCACTCTGTGCAGACCATGGCTGCCAGGACGGCTCGGGGCCTCCGGGGTCCGTCTCCGGAGAAAATGGGCATCCCCGCACTGGAACTTTTCCAGAACCAAGTGGGCAGGGTCCCCGAGGACTCACAGCCCAGGCCCGGAGGGTGTCGACTCCCCTGTCCCTCCCACCCCTCCAGACCCCCGGCCTCGATGCCCGGACCCACCAAGTGCTGCATCCGCACAGCCTCCAGGGGGTAGTCGCCCTTGGCCGTTTCCCCAGACAGCATGATGCAGTCGGCCCCATCCAGCACGGCGTTGGCCACGTCACTGCCCTCGGCCCGGGTTGGCCGTGGCTTCTTGATCATGCTCTCCAGCATCTGAGGGGACAGGCGGTGTGAGCCGGGCTGGCAGGCCGCGTGGTGTCGGCGTCTGACACACGGGAGGGAGGGAGCCCGGGCCACTTGCCTGCGTGGCGCAGATGACGGGCTTCCCGGCGCGGTTGCAGCGGCCAATCATCATCTTCTGAGCCAGGAAGACCTTCTCGGCGGGGATCTCGATGCCCAGGTCCCCGCGGGCCACCATGATGCCGTCACTGGCTTCCAGGATCTCGTCAAACCTGAGAGCGAGGCAGGGGGACAGGTGACGGACAGGAAGCTGGGCAGAGACCTAGGTCCTAGGGACTGGGAGGCTGCCACCACTCCACCTCCTGGAAGCACCCTTCCTGCGGGCACAGACACCCCCAGACGAGCACACTGGGCATGGCACCAGGGCCCCCTTCACGTGCTGAAGGCAGGAGGCCGGGTGGCTCAGTCTGACCCGGGGGACAGCGGCATCCAGAGGCCAGAAGGGTCACCCCAGTGGGCAGCCGCTCCTGCCAAGGGCACAAGGGCCCACATGGGCTGGGGTTTCGAGCGGTGCTGAACCATAGGACCAGAGAGAGCAAAGGAGGACGGACATCACAGAGTCTGGTGGCCAGGCCCGGTGAAGCCCACAAGCAGAGCAACCTCCCAGGCCCGTCTCTGCACCTTCGTATTTTATTTACTTAGTTGCTTGTGTTTCCATCAAAGGCCATTTGTTGTCAGGGGCTCTGAGCTTCCACCGCTCCCAAGGGCTGACTCTTTACTTTTTTAAAGATAGAGAGAGGCAGCCAGGTAGTGGCGCACCTGGTCACCATGTCTAAGGACCTGGGTTCAAGCCCCACCTCCACCCTACCCCTGTCAATTTCTTTCTGTCGCATCAAATAAAAAAGGAAGACCAGGAGCCATGGATCTGTTGTGTAGTCAGAGGCCCAGCAATAACCCCAGTGGCAAAAGACAGTGAGCCACAACACAGCACTGTCCACCACGGTGCTGCTGTGCGTGGCTGGGGCTCAGGCAGGACAAGGCCTGCCTTCTACCAGGTGAGCTACCTCCTCCTTCCCACTTGCACATCGGAGAGAAAAGGAAGGAGGAGAGGGCCTGGGTGGTGACACACCAGGTAGAGCAAAAATTTTACAATGTGGAAGGACCCAGGATCAAGCCCCCGGGCTGCAGATGTCGCTCTGTCTCCCTACTCCTCTCCATTTCTGGCTGTCTCTATTTAATAAGTAGACAGTAAAAAAAAAAAAAAAAGAAACTGGGAGCTGGGCGGGAGCGCAGCGGGTTAAGTGCACGTGGCGCAAAGCGCAAGGACCAGCGTAAGGATCCCGGTTCGAGCCCCCGGCTCCCCACCTGCAGGGGAGTCGCTTCACAGGTGGTGAAGCAGGTCTGCAGGTGTCTGTCTCTCTCCCCCCCTCCTCTCTCCATTTCTCTCAGTTATCGTTGTTATTGACAGCAATAAATAATGATAACAATAATACAAGTGCAACAAAAGAGAATTAAAATAATAGTAATAAACTAAGTAACAATACTAAACGACCCAGGCCCCCTCCCCCTCCCCCGGGGGGCCAGGCCCTCACACACCTGCGGACGCCCTCGTGGTTCTCAATCTTGCTGATGATCTTGATGTTCTTGCCCTTCTCACCCAGGACCCTGCGGACCTCGTGCACGTCAGCCGCCTTGCGGATGAAAGAGGCGAACACCATGTCCACGTCCTGCTCGACCCCGAACCGGAGATCCTGGACGTCCTTCTCGGACACGGCGGGCAGGTCCACGGCCGCCCCCGGCAGGTTCACACCCTTCTTGCTTCCCAGGGAGCCTCCGTTCTCCACCTCGGTGATGAGGAAGTCTGCGCCTGCAGGAGGGACCGGGCTCAGCGGGGACCCCATAGACCACTGGTCCCACCAGTGTCCTGACCTGCCCGGTGCTTCTCCACTCCCCAGCCCATCATACACTCCCATGTGGTGCCAGGGCTCCGAACCCAGGGCCCTGTGTGTGGTCAGGCGAGTGCTCAGCAGAGAGCTGCAGGGCTCGAACCCAGGGCCCTGTGCGTGGTCAGGCGAGTGCTCAGCAGAGAGCTGCAGGGCTCGAACCCAGGGCCCTGTGCTGGTCCTCCCCGCCCCGTCCAGGCAGCCCCCGGGTCGAGGCCCACCTTTCTCCTTGACCTGCAGGGAGATGAGCCCGTCGTCCACGTAGATCTTGCTCCCCACCTCCACCACCTTGCAGATGTTCTTGTAGTCCAGCCACAGAGTGCTCTCGTCACACTTCTCCATGAAGGCGTTGTCCAGCGTGATCTTCAGGGTGGCGCCTTTCTTCAGCTCCACCTCAGCTGTGCCGCTCTGGGAGAGGAGTTAAGTCCCAGTGAGACCTGGGGGTCCCACTGGGAGCCGCCACCACCAAGGCAGGGAAGAAAGGCCCTGGTCTCCAGGGAGGCCGCCAGGATTGCAACCGTTCCCTGTTCCTCCCCAGACACTCACGCCCTTGATGAGACCGGTCCGGATCTCTGGCCCCTTGGTGTCCAGAGCCACGGCCACCGGCCGGTACAGGATGGGATCTGAGGCAAAGCTCTCGGTGGCTGCCCGCACATTCTTGATGGTCTCCGCGTGGTACTGGGGGCAGAAAGGGAAGCGGCGCTGGGACCTGGAGTGGCCCAGCTGTCCCCACGCACGGCCTGGGGCCTCCACCAGCCCACCAACGACCAAGCTCGGGGGGTCTCAGTCCCGACAGGAAGCAGACCGTCCACCAAGGACTCAGGACTGAGACACACGGGAGAGCTTGGTGTCGGGCGCTGAGCCGGGAGGCCCAAGGGCCCAAGTTCAAACCCCACATCCGTGTGACAGTGCCATGATCTGGGTTCTCTCACTAAGGCATAAAACACCTTTTAAAGATGCACTAAAGGGTTCGGTCATGGTGTGCTGGTAGATAAGTCATCTCACTCAAGCAGGTCTGCAGGTGCCTGTCTTTCTCTCCCCCTCTGTCTTCCCCTCCTCTCCATTTCTCTCTGTTCTATCAAACAACAACATTAATAACAATAACCACAACAACAATAAAACAAGGACAACAAAAGGGAAAAAAAAGAATGCATTAGAAGCAGACAATCAAGAGAGGCAGCCATGCCCAGAGTGAAGCAGGTCTGCAGGTGTCTTTTTCTCCTCCCCTCTCTCTCTGTCCTATCCAGCAGCTATGACAATGATAACAACGACAACAAGGGCAACAAAACGGAGGAAATGGCCTCCAGGAGCAGCGGGTTTGTAGGGCGGGCACTGAGCCTAACCCTGGAGGAAAAAAAAATCAGAAGGGGCCAGGCAGTGGCACCCCTGCCGAGCAGACAGACCTATGGTGGTGAAGCAGGGCTGCAGGTGTCTCTCCTCCATCTCCCCTCCCCTCTCAAATTCTGTCACCATCCAGTAATAAATAACATTAAAGTAAAGTAAAAATGGACACCAGGAGGGAGTAGACAGTGCAATGATCGTGCACAGACTGTCCTGCCTAAGGCTTCAGAGCCCCAGGTTCAAACCCCCACCCCCCAGCACCACCATAGCCCGAGGTGAGCAGGGCTGTGGGGAAAAAAAAAAAAAAAAACACCAGAATGCACAGTGGTTGGAGCACAGGCCTTGCAGGCTCGAGCATGGTCCCGGCATCACACGTGCCCGAGCATCACTCGGGGCCTTCTCCCCCTCCGTCTCCCATTGCTAAGAAGAGAAAGAAAACATACACACAGGGAGTCGGGCGGTAGCTCAGCGGGTTAAGCGCACGTGGTGCAAAGCCCAAGGACCAGTGCAAGGATCCCGGTTTGAGCCCCCGGCTCCCCACCTGCAGGGGAGTCGCTTCACAGGCGGAGAAGCAGGTCTGCAGGTGACTGTTTTTCTCTCCCCCTCTGTCTTCCCCTCCCCTCTCCATTTCTCTCCGTCCTAGCCAATGACAGCAACAACAACAATAATGGTAACCACAACGATAAAAATAAATAAATAAATAAATAAAAAGGGCAACAAAAGGAGAAAAAAAAAAGCGGCCTCCAGGAGCAGTGGATTCGTCACCACCGAGCCCGGGCAATAACAAAAAAAAGGAGAACATACACACAGAAGACCTTCCTTTTGAATGGGAAGGGCAGGGTCAGTACTGAGTCAATACTGCCGCTGGGCACCAGGGGGCGCCCCTGTGCAGTGGTGGCTGAGCATCACTCATGACACACCAAGGAGAGTCCTGGCCTGGGGGCCAGGTGGTGGCGCACTTGGTTGAAGTGCATATGTTACAGTGCAGAAGGACCCAGGTTCGAGCCCCCTGTCCCCACCTGTAGAGGGAAAGCTTCACAAGTGGTGAAGCAGTACTGCAGCTGTCTATCACCCCCTTCCCTCCTCCCCCTACCCTGGGTAGGGCAGCCCCGCCCGTGGGCCAGGACCACAGAAAGTCCTTGGGGCCCCTCTGCCCTAGCCGGAGGGGGCCTGCAGGCTGAGAGTCCCTGGGTGGTGACATTTAGAGCCCAGGCCTGTGACATTTGGGGCATTTATAGAGCAGGGGCTCAGAGTCTCCTGTTTCCACGAGACGGGACGCACCCCTCGGGCCTCTGCCCGGCTGTATTTTTAGACTAAACCTGACACCAGCCTGCAAATGCCAGAGGGCAGCTCTTCTCGGGGCCCCACAGGAACCAAGTGGGAGTGGAAGCTGGGCAGTGGGAGGTACCTGCCTGTCTCCCCGTGGGCGAGGCCCGGTTCCCAGCCAGTCTATCTCCCTCTCTGCATGAAATGGCAGCTGACAGTGGTCTGGGAGGTGGCACAGTGGGTAAAGCACCGGATTCTCAAGCATGAGTTTCTGAGTTCAGTCCCCGGCAGCACACATACCAGAGTGATGTCTCTGGTTCTTTCTCCCTCTCTCATCTTTCTCATAAACAAATAAAAGAAAAAAAAGTAGCAGCGGAGAACCACACAGGTGAGGTCCCAGTCCCTCTGCAGGGAGGTCACCTCGACCTGCACTCACTCAGCCCGGGGTTCAAATGTGGAAAACCACCCAGTTCCAGGGGTCCCTCCACATTCTGCTCTGGAGCTGGGGGAGTGGCCCAGAGTTGGGGGCACAGCACTGAGCAACAAGGTCCTTGCAGGAGGAGAGGGGCCTGGATGGAGCCAGGATGGAGAACAGTGTGGGGTGGGGCTGTCACCCTCCCCCACACACCTCATGACTGCCGTGAGAGAAGTTGAGCCGAGCCACGTTCATGCCAGACTTGATCATCTCCTTCAGGGTGTCCACCGAGCGGGAGGCGGGGCCTGTGGACAGAAGGGCACCAGTGGGTGCACTCAGCACCCTCCCGAGTGCAAGGAGGCCCTGCCACTCCAGGGGTTCATAACTCCAAGCCTCCCACGTTTGCCCCAGATATACAGCTCTGACTCCCAGCACATGGGGGTGGGAGGCTGGGCAACCCTTCCTCCATGGGGCTCCCTGGGTGCTGTGCTTGGTGCTAGGAGAGGAGACACCCCACAGCCCTGCCCACCCTCCATGGGCTCCCTGGGTGCTGTGCCTGGTGCTGAGAGAGCAGAGACCCCACAGCCCTGCCCACCCTCCATGGGCTCCCTGGGTGCTGTGCCTGGTGCTGAGAGAGGAGAGACCCCACACCCCTGCCCACCCTCCATGGGGCTCCCTGGGTGCTGTGCCTGGTGCTGAGAGAGGAGACACCCCACAGCCCTGCCCACCCTCCATGGGCTCCCTGGGTGCTGTGCCTGGTGCTGAGACAGGAGACACACCACAGCCCTGCCCACCCTCCATGGGCTCCCTGGGTGCTGTGCAGGGTGCTGAGAGAGGAGAGACCCCGCAGCCCTGCCCACCCTCCATGGGCTCCCTGGGTGCTGTGCAGGGTGCTGAGAGAGGAGAGACCCCGCAGCCCTGCCCACCCTCCATGGGCTCCCTGGGTGCTGTGCCTGGTGCTGAGAGAGGAGACACCCCACAGCCCTGCCCACCCTCCATGGGCTCCCTGGGTGCTGTGCCTGGTGCTGAGAGAGGAGACACCCCACAGCCCTGCCCACCCTCCATGGGCTCCCTGGGTGCTGTGCAGGGTGCTGAGAGAGGAGAGACCCCGCAGCCCTGCCCACCTTCCATGGGCTCCCTGGGTGCTGTGCCTGGTGCTGAGAGAGGAGACACCCCACAGCCCTGCCCACCCTCCATGGGCTCCCTGGGTGCTGTGCAGGGTGCTGAGAGAGGAGAGACCCCACAGCCCTGCCCACCCTCCATGGGCTCCCTGGGTGCTGTGCCTGGTGCTGAGAGAGGAGAGACCCCACAGCCCTGCCCACCCTCCATGGGTTCCCTGGGTGCTGTCCATGGTGCTGAGAGAGGAGAAACCCCACAGCCCTGCCCACCCTCCATGGGCTCCCTGGGTGCTGTGCCTGGTGCTGAGAGAGGAGAGACCCCACAGCCCTGCCCACCCTCCATGGGCTCCCTGGGTGCTGTGCAGGGTGCTGAGAGAGGAGAGACCCCACCAGCCCTGCCCACCCTCCATGGGCTCCCTGGGTGCTGTGCCTGGTGCTGAGACAGGAGACACACCACAGCCCTGCCCACCCTCCATGGGCTCCCTGGGTGCTGTGCCTGGTGCTGAGAGAGCAGAGACCCCACAGCCCTGCCCACCCTCCATGGGCTCCCTGGGTGCTGTGCCTGGTGCTGAGAGAGGAGAGACTCCACAGCCCTGCCCACCCTCCATGGGCTCCCTGGGTGCTGTGCAGGGTGCTGAGAGAGGAGAGACCCCACAGCCCTGCCCACCCTCCATGGGCTCCCTGGGTGCTGTGCCTGGTGCTGAGAGAGGAGAGACCCCACAACCCTGCCCACCCTCCATGGGCTCCCTGGGTGCTGTGCAGGGTGCTGAGAGAGGAGAGACCCCACAGCCCTGCCCACCCTCCATGGGCTCCCTGGGTGCTGTGCAGGGTGCTGAGATAGGAGACCCCACAGGCCTGCCCACCCTCCATGGGCTCCCTCGGTGCTGAGAGAGGACAGATCCCCGCACACACAGCCCTGCTGGGGGGCTTGAACCCAGGGTTCTTGTCTGCCTGAGGACACTCAATTCAAAAGCCCTGCAAGCTGCCTTCTTGCCGAGAAGCCAGCGTCACACCTGACCCCCATCTGCACTATCCGGAGCCTAGCTTACACCCGACCACAGGACCCTGCAGCCAAGCGGGGGACCAGGTCCAGAAGCTCTGCATCTCTCCATCCTCTCTCCCTCTCTCCTGTACATGTATATATATCAACGTGAATTTAAAAACCTTTAAAGAAACCCATCTTAGCACAATAAAGTCTCCAGCACTGCTGAGTCAACCTATTTTCCAGACAGAGACAAACAAAAGGAACACAGCACCAAAGCTGACAGCCCTCAGCCCTGCCTTCAGCAGAGAAGGCGGCGGCAGCAGCCGGCTCTTTATCACCACTTTCTCAAACTCAAATGCCTGGGCCCAGTTTCCTTCATGAGCGTCGATCACCAGGGTTTAACTTTTCCCCAGAGTCCAGCCCAGCTCTGGCTCGAGGCAGCAGGGAGACCCGGACACGAAGGTCCCTCTGCTACGCCCCAGCCAGGGTCCAGCGCCTCCCCGTCCCCTCACCGATGGTACAGATGATGCCAGTGTTGCGGGCGGTGATGGGGGCCGAGTCGATGTCCAGGCGGCACATGTGCTCCAGGAAGGTGTCGGCCATGGCGGCGTGCAGCTGCTGTGTCTGGATGAAGGCGGTGCCCATGTCACTGTGCGGCTTAGACATGATTCCCAAGGGCCTGGGGGGGGGGGGGAGAGGGCGTGAGGCCGGGCACTGGAGATGGGTCAGGCCGGGCACAGGGGACCTATATCCCGGGCACGGGCCCCGCCCACCGCACGTCACCCGGTCCAGCCAGCACGCTCTGGGCACGTGCAGGGGCCCCGCCAGGTGCTGGCTGAGGCCCAAGGGTGGGGCAGGAACTTCGAGAACATGCCGGGACAGGAAGCTCAGTCACCCCACACGTCCTCAGAAGACACTGACGCCGATCTCCTCAAGGCACACAGTGGCCCAGGCGTGGAGTGCCTGGCCACTGCAAAGCTTCACAAGCACCCCAGCAGCTGTGACGGTGAGGGCCTGAACTGGCTCTTCAGGCAAGCAAGGAGCCCCAACCCCAGGAAGTCTCTCCCGGACCCACCCCCACACAGAGCGTGTCCCAGCTGACGGGCCCATCATGAAACCCATCCCTGGACAGAGGGCAAAGTCCCAGGTGGCACGGCTCAGCTGGAGTCTGTCCCACACAACCCAGGAGCTAGCTGGGAGGACTTTCTGGTCCCAGTGGCCCTGAGTCCAGGGCATGGCAGCTGCTGTCATCCCCTCTGCCTCCCTGCCCTGTGTGCCAGGAGGCTGCCTCCCCCCTGCCATGCCTCCCTCATGTGCCAGAAGGCTGCCTCCCCCCTGCCATGCCTCCCCCATGTGCCAGAAGGCCGCCACCCCAGCCATGCCTCCCCCATGTGCCAGAAGGCCGCCACCCCCGCCATGCTTCCCAGCCCTGTGTGCCAGGAGGCTGCCTCCCCCTGCCACCCCTCCCCCATGTGCCAGGTGCCCTCAGACCCATCTGTTCCAGGTGATTAGGCAGCAAGGTCGCCAGCCGGGCCTGCCCCGCCCTCCACCCGCCCTCATTACTGTCCTGCTCTGCTCAGCCATGAGATGGCTACTCACAGCAGGCTGGAAAAGCTTCTGGACAGCACCTGAGGGGCACCCCGTGAGCCAGGACGCCCACCCCCATGGCAAGCTCAGGCCTGCTCCCACCTCAGTCCAGGCCCACAGGGAACCCCACTACCCCCTGCACCCCGGCTCCTTGGCCCCTATCAGAGAAGGTGCATGTGGGACAGGGAGCTTCAGTCCTTGCGGACTTCAGGCAGCCCTCAGCCGCACAGTAGGACACCTGGCGAAGGGCCCCACTTGGGGGCACTCCCTGATCCCTCACCTAGCCACAGCTTTGGAGGACCTGAAGGCCTCTGTCAAAATCCAAGTTGAAACTGAGCCCCACCCTGCCTCAACCCTAACCCCGCTGCAGGCTGGCTGTGGGAGGCGGCGCCAGGTGGCGGCCCTGCTGTGCTGGGGACGGCGAGGAGTGGCCTTCCCGGCTCCTCCAGGGCCGGGTGGCCATGCCGGCTCCTACCTGCCGCTCTCAGGGCCCGGGCCTCCGCTGACATACTGGGCATTTCTTGGCTCGGGGTGGCTGCGCGGCCCCACCTGCAGAGACCGCTCGGAGCTGAGGAGGGTCTGCCCTGCGGAGCTGTACAGGATGCAGGTCAAAGCCCAGTGTGGCCTCAGCTCTGAGGCCGACAAGGCGTGTCTTCCCTCTGAGCAGGTGTCCCCAGAGCCCCCACACACCCACCTCCTGGGAGCGGCCACTGGCTGAGGCCAGAGAGGGGAACAGAAACCCCCAGGCCAAGGTGATCTTCGCCTGTCCCCACCTGCGGCCCGTGAGGCCCAGGAAAGCCTCCCTTCCACTGTGGACCCACGGAGCTGCTCTCTCCCATCCTGTCCCCCACTTTCATTGCTGGGCTCAGCGTCCTTAGAGGATGGGTCTCCCCCAGGTATCTTTTTACGACAGAGACAGACAGATGTAGGAAGGAGAGAAAGAGACACCTGCAGCACTGTCCCACCACCCCTGAAACTCCCCCACTCCAACCCCCATGGGGGGGGGCTTGAACCCAGGTCTTTGTGCGTGTAGGGAGTATACGCTGCTGGGTGCCGCAGCCCAGCCCTCCCACATTTTATGAAGAAGAGATTAAATGAGACTCGTAGGAAAGGCCTGGAAACTAATTAGCAAAATGAGAAGCCTCTGCTTCCTGGGCTCACAGCCTTTCTCTGTTAAGCGAAAGGCTAACTGATGGGCCTCCCAGACACTGAGGGGTGAGAACAGACACGGGCCCTGGGGGTAGCCGGCGTGGAGCCCTAGTGCTGGCTTCTGCCTCAGAGAAACAGAACCGTGGGGCTTGCAAGTGCCACCCTGGGGCCCTGCAGCACCTCAGAGAAAAGCTGTAAGCCGCCACGGGATTCTAGGCCCCGGACCCCTCCCCACCGAGGCCAGGCCTCCCCCAACCCCCACACACCTGTCCCTCTTCAGGGCAGAGCAGAATCTGCAGGACAAGGACTTCTCAGCGCAGGAGTCCCACCCCTGGCCCCAGGTCCAATTTCACTGGGCAGCAGCTCTGCCTCCCCAAGGAAGGAAGCTGAGGTTTCCCCCCCATCCCCAAAAAGGGAAGTGCCAGGAAGTGTGAGAAGCTGAGCTGGGGCACTCAAGCCGCCATCCTAACTTCTCAGCTGCCAGCCCAGCCCAGCCCAGCCCAGCCCAGGGGAAGGGAACAGCCTGCCTGTCCCCAAGGTCAGCCTTCCAGCCCCAGTTTCTCAGAGCTGGGCTGTCCCTCCCTCACCGCAGCACCCAGGCCTTGGGCACGCACCCTGCTGGACACCCAGTGCACCCTCCACCCAGGAGACATACCAAGCAGAGCCCACCTGCGGGCCACAGTGGGAGCCCGGGGCCGCCCACATCGGCACCACAGGCCAGGCTGGGGCCCTAGAAGCCGCAGAAGTGCCCTGCTCAGAGCCATCTGCCCCAGACACCAAGGGAGCGGACAGGAAGGGGCTCAGCTGGTGCCTGAGCCAGCCTTGCCTCCCTGAGGCCGCGGCCCCAGCTCCCTGCTGTCCTGTCAGGGCTGGACACTGCTCTCCGCCAGCTCTTCAGGGAAGAGAGGTGACTAAAGTCCCTGAACAGCGGCCAGGAAAGTGGCAGTGACAGCACAGGACTCACCCTAGGCTCCATCCTCAGGACCGCACTGTCACTCTGAAGTATTTTTACCTCACTTTGTTACTAAAGCTGAGGCCAGTGCCTTCTGCCGCCACCACCCTGGCCGGGACCCACGGTCTCTGTGAGGAAGAGGCCAGCAGCCTGCAAGACGTCTTGGAGAAGGGCTGGTCCAGGGTGCTAAGCACCCGCTTACCTGCAGGCCCAGGTCACACCAGCAAGGGCAGCCGCCCACCTGCAGGCTCCAGCTAAGCCCTGACTCAAGTCCACACTCACCAGAGTGACACTCTGGTTTGTTCTCTCTCTCTCTCTTCCCTCACTCTGCAGAAACAAACACACCTGGTTCTCTTCTCTATCAGAGACTTGGAGGTGACTTAAACCCCTTTCAAGCCACACCGTGAAATGAAAATGACACTAAAACACATCTGAAAGAGTGTTTCCCAGAATGCCACATGGTGGTGCACCTAGTTAGTTCATACAGTGTGAAGCACAGGGACCTGAGCAAGGATCTGGGTTCAAGCCCCCAGCTCCCGCAGGGAGGAGGCACTTCACAAATGGTGAAGCAGGTCTGCAGGTGAGGAAGAGGCAGGTATCTTTTTCCTGCTCTGTCTCCCCCTCCTTTCTCCATTTCTCTCTATCCTAGCAATAAAATGGAAAAACTGGCCACTAGGAGCAGTGGATTCCTAGTGCCGGCAGCGAGCCCCAGTGATAACAACCCTGGAGGAATAGAAAGAAAGAAAGATAGATAGATAGATAAAGGTTTCCCTGCCTGAGCCCAGATACCCAACAGCTAAGTAGTTTCAGGAAGCGGAAAGAGGATGCAACTTCCTGGGGCTGCCTCTTGGGGTCCTCACAGGGCTTTAAAAAAGAAGGGGTGCAGGGTTGAGGGTAGACAGCACAATGGTTATACAAAGAGACTCTCATGCCTGAGGCTCCAAAATCCCAGGTTCAATCCCCTGCACCACTATAAGCCAGAGCTGAGCAGTGCTCTGGTAATAATAATAATAATAGAGGAGGAGGAGGAGTGCAGAGACAGGTAGCTCTATAGAGCAGACCCTGCCAGGCTCAAAGCCCCAGGTTCAAGCCCCACTACCCCTGCAGGTGGAGGGGGTGCGCTGACATCTCTCCCTCACCCTGAAATAAAAAAGCACAGAACAGAATCAGGTCTGGTGCGACACATGCACTGCCCACACTGCAGAAGAGAACCAGGCAGGAGAGATCAGCGATGGTGGCAGGGGGGCATGGAGCAGCACCCCCCCACTAAAGGGGGGCTGGAAGGCTGCCTCCTCCAGGTCCCCACACCCCTGAGCTGACTCTGCATTTCTCAGCTTGGGGGGGGGGGGCTGAGCCGCTTAGCACAGCCTCTCAGGGCTCCGGCCCTCACCCCCTCCACCCCCCCTCCACCCCGCTGCCAGGAGAGGGCTGAGCAGGAGCTTGCACTGCAGGCTGCGGCTACGTGCAGGGCGTGCAGAGCGGGCAGGGCGGGCAGGGGCGGGGCTGTGGCAGCCTCCCTCCTCCCCTGTGGGGTCTCCTCCCTCCCTGAGCCCCAGCCAGCAAGCAGCTCTCCTGCCCCGACCACCCACTCTCCCTCTGGACGAGACCCTCCCCCCACCTGGACCCCACTAGTAAAAGAAGTGTTTGCAGAACTGAGCAGAACCCGGGGCCCTAGGTTCAACCCCCAGCACCACCATCAGCCAGAGCTCAGCAGGGCTCTGGGCTTTCGGTACTTTTACTTACATTATTATTCTTTACTTATTTAGCCAGAGCTCTGCTCAGCTCTGGCTTATAGTGATGAGGGGCACTGAAGCTGGGACCCTGAAGCCTCAGGCCTCTACATCGCGTTATGCTATCTACCCCTGCCCTCTCTCCTCTCACTGAAACGAATAAAAGGCGAAGTGACAGCACAGAAGGCAGCCTGTGGGTAAGCAGTGGTCTCAGCCCCGGCCGAGGTCCGCAGTGCCCTTCCTCCCCGGTGCAGCACCTCCGGCCTCGCAGGGGTGCGGGCAGTGAGTCAGCCACGGCCGAGCGCCCTGAGTCACTTCCCCTGCCCGCTGGGGGCACAGGGCACACGCCCAGCCTGTGTGTGGGGCAAGAGCCTGCAGGTGGAGAAACGGGCTGCCTCTTGCTGTGCCCTCACCGCAGGGCCCCCACCCGCAGGGCTTGGAGTGCGGGGCGCCCGCCCTGCTGCGACTGTGGGTGGGGGTCTGGAGCCGGCTGCCGCATTCAGGGAGAGTCGGGCCTCCACCCACCTGAGGAAGAAAAAGCTCTGGAAGGCAGACAGGTCCACGGGCCGCGCCATGTCCCCTGCCACCCCCGGAGCGGGCACTGCCTACATCCCGCGCCCCGCAGCAGCCCCGGTCCCCGCAGCCCGGAGCCCCGCGGCCAGCCTGTTGGGTAACAATGGCCCAGCGGAGGGGCCACACCCTCCTGGGGGCTGAGCCCCCACCCGACCCCCACCCCATCCGTCAGTCCGACGGGAGCCACGTGGAGACGGACCGACCGACCGACCGCGTGGGCGGCGGCCAGGCCCCTTGCGTCCCCGCAGCCCCGGGACTCGATTCAGGCACGAGCGGCGCCCCCAGCACCTGATTCCAGGTGGTTCCCAGGTGCGACCCCCCCCCCCGGAGGGGCTTTCCCGGGGCTCCACACGACCGGGACTTCCCGCACCCCCAGCCCCGCCCCGTGGGGGATGGGCGGCCCCGCGCCGAGGGGACGCGGCGGACGTGACCAGGGGGGGAGGGGCGGGAGCGCGGGCAGGGGAGGGGGCGAGGGCGGCATGGCGAAAAGCACCCAGGAGGGGGGCACAGCAGCCTGGCGGAGGAGGGTGTGCGAGGAGGCAGCGGGTTAACAGGAAGGAAGCGGGAGGGCAGCGGGGTCTGGGGCCTGTGCAGCGGGGCAGCGAGAAGCCCCCGCCCGGGTGGGGGGGAGAATGGCGGGGTCCAAGGAGCCGGGGGGGGGGGGGTGCGGGATGCAGGAGCCGGGTGCGCGGGGAGCAGGAGAGGGAGGCCCAGGTTGCGGATGTGCGGGCTGGAGGGAGGCCCGGATCCCGGGGTGCGGGGGCTGGAGGCCGGGCGGGGAGGCCGGATTCCGGGGATGTGGTCGCGGGGTGCCCGGGGAGGGGGCGCGGGGAGCTGGGAGCCCGGGGAGGGGGCGCGGGGAGCCGGATGCCCGGGGAGGGGGCGCGGGGTGCCGGATTCCGGGGATGTGGTCGCGGGGTGCCCGGGGAGGGGGCGCGGGGAGCCCGGGGAGGGGGCACGGGGTGCCGGATGCCCGGGGAGGGGGCGCGGGGTGCCGGGAGCCCGGGGAGGGGCGCGGAGAGCTGGGCGCCCGAGGGACCCAGGGCGCGACGCCGGGGTGCAGGCCGCGGGTCTCACCTGCGGACGCGGTGCACGTGGGCCGGCGGGGCTGCGGACGGCTGTGCGCGGTGCGGACGCTCCCGGGGGCGCAGCTGCAGTGGCGGCGGCGGCGCGGGCCCGAGCTGATCCCCGCGATTCCTCCGCGGCCCCGCCAATCGCGGCGGCTGCTGGCCCGGCCCCGCCCCGCGTCCGCGGCGTCCGGGGGGGGGGGTAGCGCGATGGCGGAAGGACACGCTGACCGCGAGGACGGAGCCCCCCTCCTCCGCGCAGACACCCGGGCGCCGCCGCCTCCCGTCGCCGCCGAGTTAGAACCCGGGTGGGGACGCGGCTCGAACCCCGGGCTCCGGGGGCTGCCTCCCACGTGTGGGCTCCCCCCCAAGGCCGTCCCAGCCCCTCGGCGACCCCGGCCCGGGGGGGGGGGTGTCTTTGTGCCCCGATCCCGCGCTGCGGTCCCGGGCCACGTGCTCCGGCGGTAGAGACCCGCTGCGGACAGAGTGACAGCCGCAGGACAGACAAGGCCCCGGCAGGCAGAAACTGTGTCCCGGTGATGCGCACGCGGCCCCCAGCCCTGGATGCGGTGCTGCTCCTCCCGCCCTCCTCTCCGCCCTCCTTCTTTTTCTTTTTATCCCCCCAAGCTCTGCTCAGCTCTGGTTTATGGTGATGAGGAAGTTCGAACCTTGGGCTTTGGAGCCTCAGGCGTGAAAGTCTGTTTTGCTTAATCATGGTGCATTCCCCCCCACCCCCATGCAATGCTTTCAGCAGGCAGCGTCCATGAATCCAGCCGTGGATACAGGGTCCCCAGCTGTAGATACAGGGTCCCCAGCCATGGATTACAGGGTCCCCAGCCAAGGATACAGGGTCCCCAGCCATGGATACAGGGTCCCCCAGCCAAGGATACAGGGTCCCCAGCCATGGATACAGGGTCCCCAGCCAAGGATACAGGGTCCCCAGCCAAGGATACAGGGTCCCCAGCCATGGATACAGGGTCCCCAGTCAAGGATAACAGGGTCCCCAGCCATGGATACAGGGTCCCCAGCCGTGGATACAGGGTCCCCAGCCGTGGATACAGGGTCCCCAGCCGTGGATACAGAGTCCCCCAGCCGAGGATACAGGGTCCCCAGTTGTAGATACAGGGTCCCCAGCCGTGGATACAGGGTCCCCAGTTGTAGATACAGGGTCCCCAGTTGTAGATACAGGGTCCCCAGCCGTGGATACAGGGTCCCCAGCCATGGATACAGGGTCCCCAGCCGAGGATACAGGGTCCCCAGTTGTAGATACAGGGTCCCCAGCCGTGGATACAATGTCCCCAGCCATGGATACAATGTTGCCAATGGGCAGTTACAGTGTTGCCACTTACCTGCTTCTTCCCTGCCCCAGGGCCTGTGAGAATGCCGCCCCCACAATCACGGCCTTAGCTGCCCATCCTGCCCTTGCAGATAAGCTCAGGGGACTGATGACACTCCTGTCACAGATAAGGGCTCCTCCTGCTGGAGCCGCCCCTGGGCCCCTGGGCCCCAGTGGGAGATAGCAGCCACCGCCTACCTCAATCACTTCCCTGTCTCCCCAGAGACAGAGAGGGAGCAGGGGGCCCCTCTGCATCCGGGAGCCCGCCGCCTGGTGGAGACCCTGGGGTACCCTATGGCCCGATGCCAGCCCAGGCTGGGTGTGTGGGGTCAGGCCTGCGGGGCTGGCCTCAGCTGCCAGAGGCCCTGGGTTCAAGGCCACTGGGTACCAGGACACTCACTGTGTATGCCTCCTGTCCTCTCTCTCTCTGGGCCTGATGGCACGGTCACTTGTGGGTGAGGTCCTGAACTCCACTTTTTTCTTTCTTTCTTTCTTTTTTATTTTATTTATTCATGAAGAA